>NC_133658.1:782140430-782415430 GCF_037893015.1 Macrotis lagotis
GGGGAGGGGGATTTTGTTTACTTGTAAACAAGTATATTTTATTAATGTAAAAAAAATTTGTATAAAATGAGAATAAAAAAATAAATTTAAAAAAATGATTCTGTGAAGCAAGTGTAACTGGACTTTACCAGATTGATATTAGTTCCTAATATTTTATATCTAAGATAATAACATTTCAGATCCTAACTTCATTGGTTAAACTCTCCTGTATGACTGGACCAAATAATCAAAGGGCAACATTTCCAAAGTAGCCTCAAAGGAAAGGCTGGGTTCTCTGCCAGCTGGAACAAGATAGACCAAAAGAAGGACTATAAGAAATTTGATATCCTATTTTAACAATGTTAGTCTAGCATGAGCATTCCAATTGAATGAAGTCTTATAGAATCTTTATGATTACAGATTTCTTCTCTAGATTTCCACTAAACATCTTTTTCAGTATGCCTTCTTGAATTTTGAATTAAAATAAAACTGTCTCTCTGTCCTCTGTCTGTCTGGGCAGCTAGGTGGAGCAGTGGATAGAACATCGGCCCTGTGTCAGGAGTACCTGAGTTCAAATCTGACCTCAGACACTTAATAATTACCTAGCTGTGTGGTCTTGGACAAGCCACTTAACCCCATTTGCTTTACAAAAAAAAAAAAAAAATTAAAAAAGACTACGCTCTCTGAAATCATCTAGGCAAATAAATGTTCTCAGGCTATCTTATAAAAATATCTATAATTTTTATTAATACTTTCCAATCGGAGCAGCTAGGTGGCACAGTGGATAAAGCACCGGCCCTGGAGTCAGGAGTACCTGGGTTGAAATCCAGTCTCAGACATTTAATAATTACCTAGCTGTGTGGCCTTGGGCAAGCCACTTTACCCCATTTGCCTTGCAAAAAAAACTAGAAAAATAAAAAATAATAATAAAAATTAAAAAAATATAAAATACTTTCCAATCAAAATATTCTCTTTGGTATATAAGCAGAAGAAAAATGCATTTTCCATTGTTATGACAATGGTTATGAGCAACAATTATATTCCTTCTAAGAGTCTCCCCATCATCAATTTAGTTTCAGGAGAGAAAAAAAATTTTTTTGCTATTTTTAGCTCTCCTTGATAGTCTCAGTTCCTTCTGAGGTTTATTCTTCTTATAGTGCCAGCTTCCCTTTTGTATACATCCTCTGCTAATTGTCTTTTGGATATCGAAGTCATTCGTTATGATCCCTGCATACCCACATCAGTCTCTTTAGAGTACTGACATTTTTCTTTTTCATTTGAACTATTTCTTTTTGTCTTCAGAATATCATTCCTAAGAGTGGTCCTGTCATTCTTAGACTTATTTCCCCTAAAGACCATGGGATGCTACAAATTCTTTCCCTAAAATGTGTGATAACTGCTCTGAAAAAATCAAACTATTCTTAGCTTTCAATGATTTCCTTACTATGAATGCTAAGTTATAGTGATAGTTTTCTTCCACCATAGTTCATATAACCTCTACTTCAGCAACTTATTATTCCTTATTGATAAAAAAAAATCATCTTCAAACAGTTAGCTCCTTCTTGGTCCCTCAATATTTTTTTTTGCAAGGCAATGGGGTTAAGTGGCTTGCCCAAGGCCTCACAGCTAGGTAATTATTAAGTTTCTGAGGCTGGATTTGAACTCAGGTACTCCTGACTTCAGGGCTGGTGCTCTATCCACTGCGCCACCTAGCCACCCCAGGTCCCTCAATATTTTTAAAGGACAAAAGTATCATTTCTGTATCACATCATCTGTAATAAGTAATAATTTTAATTATCTGTAATTCTGTGAACAGAATAGTTGAGATCAAATGGCAGTATATAAAGAATGAGGAAGAAGATTAGGAGGAGAAAGAAGGAGAGAGGGAAGGAAAGAAAGGGAGAGGAAAGAAAGCAATAAAGGAAGGATGGAAAAAATGAAGAAAGAAAGAAAAGGAAAGGAAAGGAAAGGAAAGGAAAGGAAAGGAAAGGAAAGGAAAGGAAAGGAAAGGAAAGGAAAGGAAAGGAAAGGAAAGGAAAGGAAAGGAAAGGAAAGGAAAGGAAAGGAAAGGAAAGGAAAGGAAAGGAAAGGAAAGGAAAGGAAAGGAAAGGAAAGGAAAGGAAAGGAAAGAAGGAAAGGAAAGGAAAGGAAAGGAAGGAAAGGAAAAGAAAAAAGAAAAGAAAAGAAAAGAAAAGAAAAGAAAAAAGAAAAGAAAAGAAAAAAAGAAAAGAAAAGAAAAGTAAGGGAAGGGAAGGGAAAGGAAAAGAGAAAAGAAAAGAAAAGAAAAAAAAGGAAAGGAAACAAAACAAAACAAAACAAAAGAAAAGAAAAAAGAAAAGAAAAGAAAAGGAGTTTTCACATAACATTTAGCACACAGCAATCCATAGGAACTCAAAAGGCCAGCCCTATGGACAGTAACTAGAGAACAGTATCTATAGGAAACAGTTATAGCTATAGCTTCTGTACTTAAGAAAAGCTAAAATATAATTTCTTAAGGTAAAATTTTCATCTTTATTTTCCGAGCTGCTTCTCTCAGTTGACCTTTGATCTCAATTTTTAATCTGTATCCACATTGCACTAAACCATTCAAACAAAAATTGGAACATTCAATCAATCTGGGCATACGACCTCCACAACTATGAATTCAATATAAAGTTGTTTATATGTATCTAAATAATGTGGTAGGTGGGTAGATAGGTGGTCACTTGGCAGCATTTAATATTCAGATGATTGACTAAATTTTTCATTTTTCATACAGTTGTTTTGGCATCATATAGACCCAGTCACAGTTTCCAGAATTCTAATTGTAATTATATTTTGGGCCACTGGTTCTTGAAATAGAAATTTCTCTAGCCCCTGGGTTCTGAAGAGACTAATGTTGCATTTTAGCTATATCTCTTACTGAACTTTTTCCTACCTTATAATCTTACTATTCTTTCAAATAGCAGATCTTAGTTCACTATCAAAAGGCTGTTCTATAGGTCTGGGGATGGAATTTCTTGAATCCTGTGTGTGTGAGTATAAAGAGTTATGATTATTTTTAAAGCCGCAAAACAAAACATGTTTCACCATTTTAACAATCAATCTCAGATAACAATAAAGATAAGTAAAAACCCAATATTCTCAAATACGTTTAGAATAGTGAGCTTTAGGGCTGGAAAGTGGAAATGGAGAAAGAAATACTTTCAAATTAGGGTGAAATACTTTGTTGACTTCATATGAGCTACTAATTAGCAACTAAATGACTTATCAAAGAGGAGGAGAGACTAAGGATACAAGTGACCCCAAAAAAATGATAAATCAGCCTCTTGAATGAACAAGAGTTAATTTTTAGGCAGATAGAATTTTTTTTTCCTCTTTTATGTATTTTTAGACATCCTTTGCATTTTAGATCCTGTCCATTCCTGTTTTCGCAGTAGTGGATGCCTTCTCTTCCCTATTCCTGAGATTACCATGATATTTTGCCTCTCCATTATAACTATACTAATAAGGGCTGAAAGACAACACAATGTCATGCCTCCTATAGTAAGGAAAGATATAGGATCAGATTCTACATCAAATACTCACCTGGTTAAGTTATCTAACCTCACTGTGCCTGAGTTTCCTCATCTGTAAATAAGAGAATTGGATGTTATGACCTCTAAGGTCCCTTGTTCTAAATCAATGATCTTATACGCACTAATTTTACTATGACTATACTAACAAACTATTTCCTATTGAATGTTTACAGCCTTGATTCCTTTAAGGGATGTTTGAACTATATATTTCTGAAAACATTATCATTTCTTTCCTATGCATTCCAAAATTTTGTTATAATATGGATCAAGACAAGTAAGAGGAAAACCTCCAAAGTAAAAGCATATACTTAGAAGGAATGTGATGAAAGTTCCTTGAGGTGTTTTCTTCCTTTCCATAATACTATGCATAAAATGAAAAAAAGATGAATTGAATGAACCAATGCTTATGCTGAGGTTAGCAGCAATGACATATATTATTATGAAGTGAGAATTTATCTAGGCAGAAAGAACTGAGTTTTAATCAGAAATACATTTTAGTCTAGGTAATATATGTTTGTATATATTATATATAATATATACATATGTGTGGATATATAATATATATGCAATGAAATAAAAATCATCAGAATGAATTCTCCTGATTGAACATATTTGTTGAATTCCAAGGCAAAATAAAAGACTGAGGGGGGGGGAGATAAGTTCTAATAAGGATTACAGGCAAATTGTACCACCCAGAACAATGTAATGGAACAAGTACCTTGCCTTCCTTGTCAACTGGAAAAATTCTTTTCCAGCTCACAGAATATTTCACAGGCTTACAGAGACCTCTAAGATTATATCCTAGGAAGGATTTAGTTTTGTTTCCATGGAAACCATAAGTACTATGTAAGCCTTTTAAACGAGACAGTTTGTGACAAAGTGTCTTACTCACAATGAATCACCTTTGCAATATATCATTGATAATTTTTTCCATGCTCATTTGAATATCTCACTGAGGTACAACTCGAGTCCAGGATGACTGAGTAGGCTCTGAAGCAATGGTGTTCTTGGTCAGCTCAGATGCACTCTGGCTCAATGACTGAAAATGAAAATAACTAACACTGTGACTCAGCTTAATGAGGAGACATTCTGCCGAGGGACCGTGTAATGAGATTTTCGTTAGAAACCACTGAGGGGCCGCTAGCATTTTGTTAACAAGCTTCCCTTTGGAAACTTTGCTTGCAAGAAATTCTTTGTGTTTCTTGCTTCTCTCTCTTAGAATGAATACTCATAGTTTTTCAAGAAAGAAGGTTCAAATGAACCATTCATTGACATTTTGTTGAAACATGAGGGATAGTGGTCAAATCAGCACTGGCCTGGACATAATAACAGAAAATCGTGTTTGATTTGGGTGTGCTAAACAGATCACTTCCTACTTTCTATGATTTAACATGAAGTATGAAAAAGGTATAAATAAATAGGAAATTAGTCCCATGTAGTGCTCTGCCCAATGTATAAATACATTTGTTCAATTGTTGACCAAAAATAAGTTAAGTATCACAATGTCCTGTTGATTTCAAGTTGTAAGGGCTCCCACTTATACCCCCACCAAGATTGTTTCGTATACATAGTTTTATGAGTCTACATATTGTTTTTCCTTCCAGTAGAATGTAAGGAACTGTTTCATTTTTTTTTTGGTAGCACTAACAGCTAGTACTGTATCTCATTTGGAATGGATTGGGTGGTAATAGAGCTAGAAGGGACCTTAGAGTTCATTGCGTTCAATCTCCTTCATTTTACAGATGAAAAAACTAAGGCCCAGAGAGTAAGTTGATTATTGTGACCTTGAGGTCACAGAAAATTGGTTTTAGATGACTCCTAGTTAATTTTAAGATATCTATTTTAAATGCCTGCTGATCAAAGAGAAAAAGAGATAGCAAAAATAGCAACTACAAGGGGTCTTTTTTGAAATTATAAACAATATTATTTATCTTCCAGTTTCTCCCTCTTAGGATCAAAAGGGAAAGAAAGATCCCATTTGATACAAATCACAGAGCTGAATTTCTAATGACTGAAAAGGTAAATAGAATCTCTAATAGTGGATTCATCTATGCATTCTACTTGGTGGACAGAAATCAGGAATGGGGAACAATAGCTTTGTAATAGAATTATAAGTATTACTCTTATGTTTCTGCCCATTGAAGTGCAATACAGAGTTGTAGAAGTCATTGTCAAGGGCCAATTATTTGGAAGCCAATAAGGTTGGACCTTTTAAGTGTCAACCAGCACTGTAAACCAAAGGCAATAATTGTTGCCATGATCAGTTGTTTAGGACAATTAAACTGTAAGAGCAAGGAGGTAGAAGCTACTGCCATAAAACCAAAAAGAGCATCAAATTATTAGTTCCAGAAGACAAGGACTGCATCTAAATTGCATCTAAATTTTGGATCTCCCCAGCAGAAGATAATTTAATCCAGGAATAAGTATTTATTAAGAATTTATATTTGTTAGAAATGGTACTTAGACAAAAAAAAGGTCAGGAGAGGAGAGGCGAGAATAAAGAAAAGACCAGTTGAGATGCAAGGAAAAATGGCCTCTGTTTTCAAGGAGATTGCATCCTAATAAGGAAATGAATTATGCATCAGTATATGCAAAATATAGATTAGATAGAGGGTAACCTTCTAGGAGAAATGATCTGCAGCTGTAGGTACCTAAGAAAACTTGGGGGGGGGGGTTAATTAATCTTAAAGTGAGTACTTCATCTTAAAGTAAACCAGGAATTTTAAGTGGTAAGGGTAAAGGGGAAAATAATTCTAGGCTGGTAAACAGCCTTATAATGGCATGGAGATAGAAAGGGAGAGAAACAAAAATGTGTTAAAAGACTAGAAATATAGGAAAAACACATTTTGTAAAGAATTTTGAATGCTAAGTAGAGTAGTATCATTAAAAGTATTAGAAAAAGTTGGAAAGAACAATGGGGAGAGTTATAATAAATCCTGTTTTGGACATGTTGTGTTTGAGATACCCCAGGACATCTAGTTCATAATTTCCAGTAGGCTGTTGGTGATGCTAGATGGGAACTCGGGGAGAGAACAGGACTTGATAGATAGTTCTGAGAATCATATGCACAGAGATAATCATTTGGAGCTTATAAATAGAAGAGAGATAATAGCTCATCAGGAATGTTACAGAGAGGATTCCTACATAGGTAATCAAATAACCTATTGGATCAGATCTTTTAACTCTGAGATTCAACTATGTTGCTTTACACACAGTAGAATGAATGACTTGGATTATAATGACTGCTCCTCAAGGTCAGTGACATCATCTCCTAAACCTTTCCCTAAATCTTCAAGAGATCTTAAAAGTCAAAAAGTGAAAAACTCTAGGAATAGTTACATATAGGATTTGTAAAGCACCTCACAAATAGTATGTCATTTTAGCCTTGAAATAACCCAGAGAATTAGGAGTTACTATAATCCCTCTTTTATAGATGAAAAAACTTAAGGAGATACTGGTCAAGTCATTTACTTAAAAGTCACACAGTTAAAATCTGAGTCCAGATTTAAGTAAAGAGTTTTTTCCCCCAGTCTTCTTATACTTTTTCCCCCTCCATGTACTTTATACTCTGCAACACCCACATTATTGCTATTCCTAACTGATAACACTGCATTGCCCAACTCTTGATGTCTTCTTTGCCCCTCAGCTCTGCCTCCTGGCTTTTGAGATGCAATCAGATCTCATTAGCAGGTCAGAAAGATTTAAATTCAAATTCAGCCTCTGACACCTACTAGTTGTATGACCCTGAACAATTCTTGAATCAAGTCTCCCATGGCTCCTTCTGCTATATAATGAGGATATTATAATAGTGTCTACCTTATAGGATTGTTGTAAGGATCTAAAGAAATAATATTTGTTACATGGTTAGCACAATGTCTGTATATAGTAAATAGTAAATATGTGTGTGTGTGTGTACAGATGTGTTAGCTATTATTATTCCTATCCTTCCCTCAAATAATACCTTTTCAAAGGGTCTTTCCTAGTCCCTCCTATGTTAATGTATTCCATCTGAAATTGTCTTCCATTTAAACTGTATATATTTTCTCTGTGTGTGTGTGTGTGTGTGTGTGTGTGTGTGTGTGTGTGTGTGTTGTGTGTGTGTCTAATGGTAGTCATCTCTAAGGCAGGAAGGTAAGGAAGAAAAAAGGGGGGAAAGTTACATGATATGCTTTAAAAGAATAGAAAGTTATATATAAGAGATTTTCAGTTTCATGTCAAATCTTCTCTTTCTCTATTCTACTATATTATGGAAATGAACGGAATGAGTTCCTTGATGCAGGAACCATATTTTTGCCTTTCTTTGTATCCTCAGAGCTTTGCATAAATACCCAGCATGTTGGAGCAATAAATACACTTGCTAACTGACTGCAGAGTGCTGAAAATACAGAGACAAAATTGGAAAAGTCTCCTTCCCCTTTTGGAGTTTACATTCTACCAGAAGAAATAATCTCATATATTGGTATTTGCTAAGGAGATAGAAGGTTTGGAGAATGATATCAGTAGCTGAGAAGACACCAGACAGAAAAATAATAACACACAATGACTACAGTAATGGAAAGTAAAACACTATTAGGTAACTGAATTCAGACTAAGGGTATAAAACAGTCTTGGTTTTTAGAGAAAAGGTGACAAAACATTCTTAATGACTGCTAGAGTGGAATAGTGCCTATACTGTCAGAAGCATTCATCTTGTCAGTTAATTTTGTTTAACTGCTCTTCACAAAAAGATTGAATCTAGATTTCACTCCATGGATGCCTGAAGAAGACTTTTCCCCAACACATCTGATAAGTTGGTGGGATAGTAATCAGGGCACTCACTATTTCCCAAGGTAACCCATTCCATTTTCATAAAACTCTAAGTTTTTCCTATCCTCAAGTCAAATTTACACCTTTCCAACCATTCCCTGGCTCCAGTTTGTCCCACTGGAGCAAAAAAAAAAAAAAAACAAATACCCCAAAACAAAAAAAAAAGTCTAATCTCTCTCTCACATTTTCATAGTTTCAAGAGAAGGCCTTTTGGTGGGGAGGACATATTAATGACTATTGTGTTAAAAACACACACACACACACACACACACACACATACCCAATCACATACACTTGTACACATACACATTAACAGAAAGACAATAGAACATTAAAAGAATTCATAATCTTTCTTTTTTCTTTTTTTAAGAATAGAAGATACATAGGCAATATTAGAAACAAATTTGCTTTTAAAATGTTTGTTACTTAAAACTCTCTTGTTTAAATAACAAGATTAAACCAAAAAACCTTAAAGAACACATTCCTGTCTAAAGAACAATTAGTTTTATGAATCAGTTGTTTTCTGGACAAGTTAGAGTCACATATAATTTGTGTTCTTCCACATAATTCAGGGCAGGCAAGAAGTGGATATAAACAGCAAGGCAGTAAAAGTAGCCATCTCACAAAGGTCAATGTGTTTTATTTCATGCACTTCAGTACTCCCCTCTTGTAGATTCTGTCAGTTCTCTTTATCCTGAAAGAAAACCATTTGTGGAGGATTTGACTTCAAAGAAAAGAAATCTGGGAATTCTGAGGGAGTCTGAAGTCTAAGGCTGAGTTCAACTTGTATATACTTGGAAAGAAGGTGCTACATCAGTATAAATCATACTAGGAGTTTCCCTGAAATGCCAACATTACTATTTGTGCCATGATTGTGTAATGAGATCCTTCTAGTACTTCTAATTGTTAAACTCCCTTAGAGAGAGTTCAGCACAGTCTTGTAATCCATTAAAGGCTATAACAATTTTTGTTTTTATTTTGATATTATTGGACAAGTCGCTTAACTACTCAATGACCCAGACTTGTCTCTAAAACTAGAAGTTCCAGAGAAAGTCCAATTTATTTTGATAGAGAGTTCTCCTTATCTGGAAGTTTCTTATGTCAGACCAGAACCCCTCTCTATTTTTATTTTACATCTAATGTGTTTCCTAAATATTATAGTTTGCACTAGCTAGCTCAGTGGACAGAAGTAACTCATCTTCCAGAGTTCTAACCTGACTTCAGACACTTACTGTGATCCTGAACAATTCATTTTACACAGTTTAGTTCCATTTCTTCATATATGTAAAATGAATTAGAGAAGGAAACGACAAAGTATCTGCCAAGAAAATGCTAAATTCAATCACAAAAGAGTCAGACACAACTGAACTACAATAAAATATATAGTGCTATAAAAACCTGAGTTCTGTTGTTTTTGTTGGTAGTGGTGTTGGTGTTGTATTGTCATCATTCTTTTTATCTTATTTTTAGTGGAAATCAGATAAAAAAGGTCTGAGGATAAGTCATATTTTTTGTTTTCTTGTTTTTAAATGTTCAGAGAAGCATTACCCAAGAAGATAAAATCAAGTTGCTTTAGGAGCTGAATAAAAAAGGATTGGAATATAAACTTTTCTGTAGACTTACAGAAAGCATCTTTGGACCAAGTTCAGTAGCTTATAGAATAAGAATGTTTCATCTTCTTCTTAAATGGTTTTGATATCCTACTAGATCTCTATATTCTGAGAGCTTTTCATTCTATGTAATTTGGAGGTTATGAGTATTATAGTGATATTGATATTAAAAAGATTGTTCTTAAATGGTTGTAGGTCAACATTATGTCTGAGTGATTATGAGCAATATGGAATAATCATTGGGAGATCACATTACCAGTTCTAATAGTCTTAATCATCTTTTCTCATTTGAAGCTGCAGAATGAGGGCTATCAGCTTTTCTAATCTTATCTCCCACTTATTCCTCCTCATAGATGAGTTGCAGATTTAGAGCCATAATAGATTTTAGATATTTCCTAGTCCAAATCTCCATTGACAGATGAGGAAATTGAGGTTCAGAGAGAGGAAATGAAATATTTGAGCAAGGTCACACAAGTTGTAAATAAAAAAGGAATGGTTAAATTCAAATCACCTGATTCCAAGTCCAGGGCTCTTTCCACTACATCATACTCAATGCAAGTTTTGGTCCCATTAGGCTGGTCTTGTTGTCGTCCACGTATACTAAATACCAAACCTACTCCTGACTTTGCTTGTGGTGCTTCCCATGGTATACATTCCTCCCCCTTCTTGTATCTACCCTAAACCTGCATATCTGTGAAGATCTAACAAATTTTCTTGCAAAAAACTCTTCCCTGCCTCTACTGGCTCTCCTTGTTCTCTCCCTTTTCTGAGATCCATTCTTTAGTTCTTGTAGTGAAATTAATTAAAACTACTCTTTTAAGCAATATTGGAAGGATTGTGGAAAAATAGACAAGCTGATAAATCAATGATGGAGCTGTGAATTAGTACAACCATTCCTCAAAACAATTTCTATTTATGTAAATAAAGTGGCTAAAATGTCAATATTTTTGACCCAGATATTCCACTGCCAACTATATATTCTAATGTCATTGATAAAATGACAATCTCTGTATATATCAATATATTTATAGCAGTAGTTTTTTTAGTTTAAAAACTAGAAATAAAGTATACAACCATCTATTGAAGAATCACTGAAGAATAACAAATTATACTACATAAATGTAATATATTATTTTTTCTGCAAGGCAAACAGGGTTAAGTGGCTTGCCCAAGGCCACACAGTTAGGTAATTATTAAGTGTCTGAGACTGGATTTGAACCCAGGTACTCCTGACTCCAAGGCCAGTGCTTTATCTGCTATGACACCTAGCCGGGCCAATATATTATATTAATTGTAATAAAATATGTCTATGAGAATTCATGCAAAGTGAATTAAGCAAAGAAAATGAGATATGCATTTACTACAATAAGGTAAATGGAAATAATCATGAAAAACAACTGAAAATGAATTTTACAAAATTAGAAAGAATCAACCTGCCCCAAAGAAGAGATATGAGAAAACATCTTCCCCATTTTTATTTTGCAGTTAGGGGGTTCACAGAAGTGCAACATGCTACTTATTGTAATATTTTTTCAGTGAACTGACCAGTTTTTTTAATGAAAAATTCTTTGTTATAAGAGATGGTTCTCTGGGAAAGAAGAGGAGAGGGGTGTAGGGGAAATTTTAAGTAGTATAAAAATAGGGGCAGCTAGGTGGCACAGTGGTAGAGCACCAACCCTGGAATCAGGAGGGTCTGAGTTCAAGCATTTAACAATACCTAGCTATGTGATCTAGGGCAAGTCACTTAACCCCATTGCCTTGTAAAAAAAAAACAAAAAATCAATATAAAATAAAAGTTATTAGCATAAATTTCATTTTTCAAAAACTTTACTCTTTCATTTCTGTCCTAAATTTTAGTCTTTCTTTTGAAAATTCCTGTTATAACCTGAAACACACACAGAGAGTAAACTGTAAACTATTGAATATAGGTTAAATCTATTGGGCTAAATGTAAGAGAAACTACCTAATAGGACCTGAAGGGATGAGGGAAAGAAAACTGAAATTTATTTCCCTAAAGTATATACTTTTTTTTGTTTGTTTTTGTAAGGCAATGAGGTTAAGTGACTTGCCTAAGGTCACACAGTTAGGTAATTATTAAGTATCTGAGGCTGGATTTAAACTCAGGTCCTCCAGACTCCGGGGCCAGTAGTCTATCCATACCTAACTGCCCTCTAAAGCATATAATTTTGATTAAGAATAGGGTGTGCATGTGCATCCATTGAGGTGATTCCCACGTCTGTACTTCTATCCCCTATCTTTCTCTGGAACTCCAGTTCCACATTTCCAACTACCTCCCAATAGAGTATTAGACTTAATATCTGAGGTCCAGTTTGAATCTTGTTACTGTGAGGACCCCTTAACTTCTGCTGGTCAAGGATTAAGGGATTTGGGGATTAAAAACAAGGGACTTAGAAAATATTGCCATGTTGTCATGGATAAAGTTGTTGTTTACCCTATGACACCATAACTGATAAACCTTTTGGTTTATGTTGTTCCTTAGTATTGGCAACTTGCACTATAGTCTAAAATACAAAATTTTCCTTGATGACATACATCACACAGGGATATGCAAACACAGATATATGGGGAAAGCACCTTGGGCAAATGAACTCACCAGAACTATGCTACTCTTCCCCACACAAAGCTCTTACCAAGTTCTCTTGCTCTCCTGTCTAGTAATACATTTGGTCCTTCAGAATGAGAGCCAGTTTAGAAATTGTAACCCACAAGTCAGGGTAATTCGGTTTTTCCGAATCTGTCAAAGTAGTAAGATCCTAGTAGGCAGTGTTACTGTTTTGCTTCAACCTTTTAAATCCTCATTTTCTTTTAAGATGCATCACTTATGATAAGTGTTTAATAAATGTTTGTTGACTATAATTGAATTGTCTCAAAAAGAAGGGGAGATGAGTTTTCTATTTTTCTTTTATCCAAATATTTGCCTTAAAATTTCTTGCAACTTAACAATCCTTTTGAACTATTCAGCAATGTATGCTTATACTTTTATACTTCTAGACTGATCACAAAAAAAATTCAGAATCTAGAGAAATTTACTGCCCTCCTCCATGTTAACTCTTCAATTTCCACCTTAAACTTGTCTCTCCACAAACTTGCCTATTTCTATTGATGGTGTTGATTAAGCAAAGGAACTCTCATTCAAACCTGGGAGGCATCTTTACCTCTTGCCTTTCCTAAGCCTCATAATAAGTTGTCAAGTCTCAACAGCCGTTTGTGCAAAAAAAAAAATTGCCTTTCTTCCTCTCCACCTAGAGTACTAGACCACTACTCTATTTAATGTTCATAACTGGTCCCTTCCTACTTTTTACAGTCTTCTCCCCTTTCCACCCACTCTATGATCCATCAGCACGGGTTTCCTTGCTGTTCCTCACACATAATATTACATTTTCTTGTGTCTAAGCATCTTCCTGGACTGTCTGATACTTTCTGTCAGATTCCTCTCCCTCTTAGCTCATCTGCTTTCTTCAATTGTACCTTCTGCAACAGGTCTTTTCTCTTCTTTCCCCATTTCCATTGCTAGTGCCTTCCCCTCTGACATTACCTTCCATTTATCTTATATGATAAAGATATGAATATGGTTCTATACACAGGTTAAGATGAGATATAGATTTGGACATTTAAATAATTTTTGGTATATTGTCTTCCTCCATGCTGTTACTTTTCTTTGGATCACCAGGATGTAACACAAAATCTGGCACTTAGAGCTTAATAAATTGTTACTTCTCACTTGGACTATTAAATTAGCCTCCTACCTTAACTCCTTGCCTCCAGTCTCTTACATCCAATTTTTCACCCCAGTAATTGCCAAAATAAGATAATTCACAAAAGTCTAAATGATGGTCACTCTCCTGTGCAAAAATTTTCAGGACCTTCCTATTGCTTTCTGAATATAATGCAAACTGCTGCCTTAACCTAATTTATTCAAGATAATTTGACCCCAAGCAATATTATTTTAGTTTTATCACATAACTGATATCCTCTTTTACTCTATATCCAAGCTTAAATGAACTATTTATCATTTTCCTATCTTTGTCTGACCTCTCCTGACTCTGTGTACACCATCCACTACACATGGTATCCTACACACATCCCTTCATTTCTTCAAGGTTTAGCCTAGGTCAAGAAAAAGTTGTAGCCATATACCAAAACTCATGTCAAACTCACAGGCTTTGCTATAGATGCTGGTTGCACACAATGCATAGTTTCAGTCAATATAGAGAACTCAGTGATTGATCTAAATTTATCACATGACTGAAAAGTTTGCTTTTGATTATTTCATATTTAATCATCAAATGTATTTCATCATGTAAATGTACATGGGCCACACTTTCATGACAACATCACTGACATAAGAAAATGCAGTTTAAAGTCAAGACATTCCAGCTTTCTGGTAAAGGATTATATGATCCTATTCAAATAGTATTTGATGATTGAATGGAGACCATCAGAGGTAGACTTTTAAGTCACATGTAATCAATTTCAATCCATCCCCAATGGTTTCCCATGTTGGCAGAAAACATACTTACACACAACTCATGTTGCATCCCACACATTAAAATAGTTGGGTTTGCTATGTGGATACTCAAGGTTGCATTAGAGAAAATTGGGGATCTAGGAAACTCAATTTGAAATATGCTTTGCTAAACTATATATTTTTTTGACAACTAATAGAAATTGATAGTCAGCATCTCTTTCAATAAGTATATAATCATCAAAAGATTAAGTAATAGTGTCAGCATAATTATTGCATAAAATAGGAATCGGTATATATATTAGTACACTTTCAAACTGTAATAATAATTTGCTGAATTGACAGTCATTTTTTCTGTATTACATTTAAAATATCTCTTTAAAATGTGTGCTCATCTTTTTGTAGTGTCAAAGAATTGGAAATTCTCAATTGGGAAATGACTAAACAAACTATGGTGGTTGAATGTGATGGAATACTATGGTTCTGTAAAAAAATCATGAGCAAGTGGATTTCAGAAAAACTTGGACTCACATGAACTGATATTGAATGAAGAGAGAAGAACCATAAGAACATTATACACATTAACAGTAATATTGTGTGATGGCAAACTATGATAGATTTAACTCCTCTTAGCAGTTCAACAAGTAAAGACAATTCTAAAAGACTTGTGACAGAAAAAGTCATCTACATCCAGAGGAAGAAACTATGGAGTCTGAATGTAGAACAAAGCATACTATTTCCACTTTTTTAAATAATTTGCTTCATGTTGTTTTTTACTTACTCCTGGTTATTTTCTCTTTTGTTATGATTCCTCTTTCACAACATGACTAATATGGAAAAATGTTAAACATGATTCTACATATTTAACCTATGTCAGATTACTTGCTGTCATGGGGAGGGTGAGGGAAAGGAGAGAGGTAGAAAAATATTGGACTCAAAATCTTACCAAAAATGAATGGTGAAAACTTTTTTTACATGTAATTAGAATAAAAAAATAAAATACGCTTTAAAAAGCATGAATGTCATCCTTGAAAGTAATGTTTTCCCCTCCATAGGAAAAGGTTCCACATGTATTCTAAGGTTACTTTCATTACTCAAAATGTTTTTGGAATTCATACTCTAGTAGCTGTTTTCACCTGAGATAATATTTATATAGTGCCAACTATTTCCAAGACTGTGCTAAATACTTTACAACTGTTAGCCAGCTAATTTAATTCTCACAACAACACAATTATTATCCTCAGATGAGGAAAGTGAGACAAATAGCATTTAAATGCCTTGCTCAGGGTAGCACAGGAAGTGTCAAAGATTGGATTTGAACTTGGGATTTCCTGACTCCAGACTCCAGACCCATCACACCAGCTTCTGAACCACTTATCTGTTTGTGGTAAATATTCAGTTCCAGAGAAGTCACTTAACTTCCCTCAGTTTGAGTTTTCTTTTCTAAGGGCAATATGGGACAAAAGGCAACCTTTTCCTAGGTTCCATGAGTTCCTTTTAACCCTATTACTTTTCACATTTGGGTCATTTTGATCCAGGGGGATTTTTGGACAAAGGACAATTGGTATAACTTTGAAAAATGCTAACCATCTATTTAAAAAAAATAAAAGCCCACTTAAGAAAATGAATTGTGTTCTCCTTTTCACAAAATGCTTAGATAATGAAATTGAAGAAAGCTTTGTAATTTGGGGGCAGGGCAGGAAAGAAGAAAAAAGTGCTGACATACTCCTTGGATTGTAGACAATCCACAAAGTAGAAAAGGATTTTTCTTCCAAATCCTAACATTGGTCACACTATTCTCTTATCTAAAAGTCATCTTTAAAAGCAAATCATTCATATTGGCAAACTCAGTCTCCATTTGACCTTTCACCTTTAATAGGATGATCAAGGTAGAAAACTTAATTCTTAATTCTAAAAATTAGTTAATCCTCATAACAATTCTGAGAAATAGGATTGTAATCCCCTCCACTAAAAACAAGGATACTGATGCTCCAATCCAATCACTTTATACAAAATAGGAATTAAAGTTAACAAATCAAAGTCCTTCTCACCCCTTTTCCCTCCAACCAAAAAGCAGGATGCATTGCTTTCATTATAAAAGAGGAATTATAGAAAAAAATGCTTCTTTTTTGAGTTCTCAAATATAACTATCAAGTGAATGATGCACCTTTGCTGAATTTCTCTTGGAAAACAACTTATTCTCACATTCAGGTCTAGAAGCTAAGAAAATCTGAAGACTTCTCAAAGTTATTTGGCAATTGGGGGGAAGGGGAAGAAGGGAAGCAATCAATATATGACCAAATCAGAGGATTCAAAAACAGTGTAGAGAAGCAATTCCCTTGTGGTTTTAATGCTGACTCAGGGCTGAAGTAGCAGAATAGAGATTATGCCCTGACAAAAATGAATTCATAGAGGCAGAAAGAGAAAGTTTTGAGGTAACCTAGGAAAAAACCTCACTTTTAAATATGGACTCAAAGATCAAATTTAAGAAAAACTAAAAGTTCCAGAATGTTAAAATTTCACCAAAAGAAATATTCTCCCCTGATTCTGTGTCTCGGTACCTGGAATAATACCTCCAAACTGTGCTAGAGCACAAAAAAATCTATCCCCATTCTACTCAACCATTCCAGTCCCTGGTGGAATTCATCAACTCATTTTTAGAACTACCACCCTAATACAAGCTGTTCTCCTAATTGATAAATTGCCAAGAATATGAATAGGTAATTTTCAGAAGAAAAAAAATTAAAGCTATCTGTGGTCATAGGGGAAAATGCTCTATTACACTATTGATTTGAGATATGCCAATTAAAAACCTCTGAGGTACCACTTCATTCCTAACAGTTAGGCTAATATGACAGAAAAGGAAAATGATCAGTATTGGAGAGAATGGGGGGAAATTGGCATTCTAATTCACTGTTGGTGGAATTGTGAACTAATTCAATTGCTCTGGAGAGAAATTTTGAACTACATTCAAAGGACACTCAAACTGTCTTTGATCCAGCAATGCTATTACTAGGTCTGAATCCCAAAGAGGTCATAAACAGGGGAAAGAACCCACATGTACAAAAATAATCTATAACAGTTCTTTTTGTGGTGGCAAAGAAATTGGAAATTAAAGGGATATCCATCAATTGGGGAATGGCTGAACAAGTTATTTTATATGAATGTAATAGAATAAATGGTGAGCAGGAAAATTTCAGAAAAATCTGAAAAGACTTACATGAGCTGATGCAAAATGAAATGAGCAGAACCAAGAGAACATTGTGCGGGGGGGGGGGGGGGGGGGGGGGGTAAAAAGCAACATTGTGGAATGATCAACTATGTTGGACCTAACTCTTCTCAACATGGCAATGATCCAACACAATTTCCAAAGGATTTATTAGGGAAAATGCTATCTACATCCAGAGAAAGAACTGATGAGACCTGAATGCAAATCAAAGCATAGTATTTTTATTTTCTTGAGTTTCTGTGATTTTTTTCTTTCTTCTGTTTCTTCTTTTACGACATGACTAAAATGGAAATATGTTTTATATGATTGCACATAATCTATAGCAAATTGTTTAATCTGTCAAAGAGGAAAAAGAAAAATTTGGAATTCAAATTTTTTAAAGAATAATTTCAAAATTTTCTTTGCATGTAATTGAAAAAAGTAAAATGTCATTTAAAAAAACTACCACCCTGGTTCCAGGACTCAAATCAAAGAATGCTTGACAACTCATGTGTCCATATACCTCAATAAACACACACAACACACACACACACACACATACAATCCTATTTTGAGCAGAGTGATAACAATACAATTTTTGTCCTGTTGGTTGTTGGTGATTGTTGATGATTATTCACCATCAATGAAATTCTGAGACACCCTTATCCCCATATTTTTGTTGTTTTCCCCCTTCTCAAATATAATCTCCTCAAGGACAGGAAATGTCTCCCTTTTTTATTTTGTATTTGTATCCCCAAAGCTAAGCAAGTCTAGGATATAGTGTTAAATTTTTTTTTCCATTTATTCATTCATCTACTTCCACCAGATGTCCACATACCAGGGGAATTTGCCAAAACTCACTCCCCATTTCCTAATCTATCTCTGCTTTCTTCAGTTTTGCTATCAAAGCATTAAGTGAAAAGTTGAAAAATAACATCCCATTTGTTAAAGTTAGACTCAGAGGAAACACTCTAACTCATCCATAATTTGTTTCAAGAAATTCATTGAAAGTAAACTTCTCTTTTTGATTTCTGCATTTGTCTCCCACTGTTTTTGAAATTTCTATGTCATTCAGACTGCAATACTGCAGACATCACATCTTCAAGCCCTTTGGTGGAAAACATTTTCTATAAGGTTTGATTAGCTGTGTATTTACTTCAATTAAAATTACATTCAATTCCTTGCAATTTTGTATTTTTTGTATTTTTAATCCTTTACATAGTCATAAAGAATATAATCATTTCATGAAAAAAAAACTGTATCACTACCTTGATCCTTCGATGGTCTGGACTATGCTATAAAATCAAGTGTTGTACTTTGAAGAGCTGAGTCTAAATTAATTCTACATCACTTACTATGGGTGAGGGGTGAGCAAGCTACTTACTTTACCTGAGCCTAAAATAGTAATAATATTATATGTACCATCTCCTACTTCACAGGGTGGTTATGGAGTTCAAATAAATTACATATAAACATATAGATGTGCATATGCATATATGTATATATACATATATGTATGTGTGCACATGTATGTGTGTTTCAAACCTTAAATCACCATGCTATAACTTTATTTTGATCCTGTAATTTCAATGATCAAGGAATTTCTGGTGAGGAGCCCCCTCTATCCATGTATGGATATGTATTTAATTTAATATATCATCTTAGAACATTATTTGATTCACTGAGAGGGAAAATGATTTGTCCAAGATCAGAAAGTGAGTACATGTCAGAGGTAGGACATGAATTCTGTTTTTCATGAATACTAATCATATTGCCTGCCAGTCATCATCATCAATCATTCTTTCCAAAGTTTTTTGCCCTGATATCTGTTACCTACATTTTAAATATTTATGTTTCCCCATTGAATACTGGGGAAATGTATCAATATCATCACATTGTTTCTGGTAGGGCTCAGGTTAGATACTTTCTAAGGTCCAGTTACAGTTCCAGGATGCTAAGAATTAATGACTAACATCACCAACAACAAATATTTATTGAAAACAAACAACCATTCTATTTTGAGACAGTTGGTTCCTCAGTTTGGACCATATGTTCCAGAACTAAGGCTGTCCTAGATAATAGAAGTCCCAAGTTTTACATTATTGATAAATAATTAGTCCGTTGACAAACTGAGAAGGCAATAGAAAGTTTTTGCTCATCAAAGAAGAACCAAAGACAGTTATGAGAGAAATATTAGAAAAATCAGCTAGAGTCTTGAAAGAGACCTCAAGCTTTTCCTGCTACTAGCTACTTGAAAGAGCTTATTAGGTCACAGGAACAAAGATTTAGAACTTTTTGAAAGAAACTTAGGGATCAGGGGCAGCTGGATGATGTAGTGGATTGAGTGCTGGTCCTGGAGTAGGGAGGACCTGAGTTCAAATCCAGCCTTAGACACTTAATAATTACCTAGCTGTATGACTTTGGGCAAGTCACAACCCCATTGCCTTATAAAAACAAGCCTCCTCCCCCCAAAAAAAACCTTAGGGATCACAAGGTTCAAGCCTTTCACTTTATAAATGAAGTTAAATGACCTCTGACTCACAGCTAGTGAATAGATAAGTGAGAATTTGAGCTTCCTGATCCCAGCTCTATCCACTATGCCAACTGTTACTTCACTGGACAAAGGTTTATGCCTTTGCTTTGAGCTATACTATTTCCAATTTCATGACAGGTGGAAACCTCTCAAAGTAGAAGCAAGGGAGACCTATGGAGTTCTGCAGATCCTTGACTTAGAGTTTCTGGTTTTGCTGAAAGACTATAATACTATCTTGTCAGCTCAGAAGATGAATGACTGTAGTAGAGTAAACAGCAGAGACATATCCTCACTTACTTGTGAAGTATGCAAACTGTCCATGGTGAGGGCGATTGAGAGGGTGGGGTATTAAGAATAATAAGGCCCAAAGAACAGAGTTATGAGTTACCCTGGGCATGTGCCTCTCTGCTATGATGATATAATTTATGCCCATTCTCCATAAACACTGTGTGTATCATTGGGATAGTGTGTGCCTGCTTTCTTAATAGAATGCTATTATTATTTTTTATTTTGCCTTCTGTTTAATATATATATATATATGTATATTTCTGATTAAGAGTTAAGAGATAAAAAAAATTTTTAAACTTCAAGGGAGTTCATCTCAGACTCAAAAGTCTGATTAATTAAATGAAAAAAATACACTGCTCAGAAGCTATACTTTACAGGACTAGAAATGTGACCTATCTATCAGCGTTGTTCCTCTATAACTCAAAACTAAATTTAACAGGAGTGAAATGACAGTATGCAAGTGCAGGTTGGGATAAGTAGACCAATCAAGAAAGAAGGGAATGAGAGGAATACTTTTGGTAAAGAGCAAAAAATGAATTTAAATAACTAATGACAGGACATACTGAAGAGGTAGAGAAGAAAAGGGAATCTACTTGTCTATCACAGGAAAAAAAGGAGGAAGAAATAATTAAGCAGATAAAAGAAAAAGAGAGAAAAAGAAACTAATAAAACTCTAAAAAGAATAGGGTAATAAAAGAAAACATATGATCACAGATGAAGGAAAAAGAGCCAGCGAGAACAAGATCAATTTTAAAATAGATTGAATTAAGATAATTGAAAGAACATTTAAAAAATTATTTTAGAAACAAATTGAATCAAATTAAAAACTAGCCCATAACTTTTAATGAGAATGGCTTAAATAATCCAATAAAATCAAAAAAGAGTGACAGATTAGACAAGAAAGCAAAATTATTTTAATCTTACAACATACTAATATCAGTAATATTATAATAATATTATAATGTATGTGCTCCAAATACCTTAGCATACAAATTCATATTGGAACCATTATCTGAATTTAAAGAAGATGTAGTAACATAATAGTGATAAGGGATTTTCATTTTCTCTTAGTTTTGGATAAGTCCAACAAAAAGTTAAACAAAATGGAAACCATGAAACAAATTTCTGGAGAAAGGAAAGTTCAAAGACTTATGGAATCTTCTAAATATGATAACAAAATAATATACTTACTTCTCTGTACCACATGGAACTTCTACAAAAATTGACCGTGCACAAGGGCACAGGAATATTGCAAACAAATGTGGAAAGACAGAATTAGTTAGTACATATCTTACCATTTCAGGTTCTACAAATAAAAGACACAGATCCAAATAGGGACTTAACAATATGGAATAGAACAAAAAATAAAGCATAGAAATAATAACTACTTAAAAGAAAATGATAATGATGATACAACAAATCAAAATTTTGGAAGTGCCAATAAAGCAGACCTTAAGGAGAAAATCATGGCCTTTAAAAAAATACATGCACAATATGGAAATATGTTAAACACGATTCCTTGCTAGATGTGTCCATCATGGTTAATCAAGTCACAATGTTGCTAACAATGTATACTATGGTTTCCTGGTTCTGCTTACTTCGCTCAGCATCAGTTCATGCAAGTTTTTCCAGGTTTTTTAAAGTTTGGTCACTTGTGATTTCTTAAACTATATTACATTGTTTGTTGCCAAGAGGAGAGGGGAAGGTAAGCAGGATGGTAGAAAAATATGGAACTCAAAAAAGTTTGCAAAAGGATAAATGTTGAAAACTACCTTTCCAAATACCTGGAATTTTTTTTTAAATGCTTACAGTTTTTCATAGCGATATGAGTCTTTTGTGGAGAGGAAAAAGAGAAAAATCCCTACAATCTCCTGATCAACAAAGGGTCAGAGTTTCTAAGGAATCAAATTTCAAATCATAGTGATGTGGCTAGTTAGAATTTTTAAAGGGCTTCCTCAGAATCTTCTCGATGGTCCATCTCCAAACAACTCCAAAACAATGCAGCAAATATTTATTTAAGCCACCAAATATGTGTAAGATGCTGTGCCAGACCCTGGAGAAATAAAGACAAAATGAAAGCTCCCTAAAGGAAATTTTATCCTACAGGAAAAAAAAATATGTAAACAAATAGGTGTATTTACAATAATTTAAGAAAAATGGAATGATAATCAATAGACATCAATAAATAATCAATAAACAGTGCTAGGCACTGTGGCAAGCACTAGATATACAAAAAGAATCTAAACACATTCCCTGCCCCTCAAGATGCTCACAGTTTAAGGAATTATGATAACCAATAAGAGAACAATCAAAAATGAATTTCTTTTTACAGGCATAGGGAACATCAGGCCTGCAGGTAAAATCATGTGGTATGGTGCTGCCATAGCAACTACAGAAGGGACTTGAAATTCAATAATTCTAGGAATTTTTAGGGGTGAAATAATTAAATATTTGACCAAATATAGCAGGTTAATTTTTAAGTTTTGACCCTTGGAAGGAAAAAAGATTTCTCACTCCTGCTTAGAAGAAGGAATAATAACCAAGATTTGAAACAAGATAGATTCTCAGAGATGAAGTTTAAAAACAAAAGGAAGTACCTTCTAGGCTCTGGACAAAGCCTGTGTAAAGAAAAGTGGAGAGGTGAAAGATATTTGACTTCTGGGATCAGTAAATAACCCAATTATAATAACTAACATTTCTATAACTCCTTAAGATTGAAAAAAATCTCTACCTACATTGGCTCACTTAAGCCTGTCCTTCCTGTGACAACCCCAGTGATATTTCTCTTTTGGTTATTATTGGTAATATTCTTGCTAGAATCCTTCTCAATAGACTGATCCTTCACTTGGAAGATGGTCACCTCCCTAAGAGCCAGTGTGGCTTCAGAAAGAGTACAACAGTCAACATGGTGTTTGCTGCCTGACAACTACTGGAAAAATATCAGGAACAGAGCAGAGATTTGTATAAAACATTTGTAGATCTGGCCAAGGTCTTTGATACCATTAGTTTTGAAATTTATAGAAAATTATGTCAAAATTTGGTTGCCCAGAGAAGTTCATCAGTATTGTACAGCAATTCCATGACAGCATGCTGGCCCAGGTTCTGGATAATGAACAATGCTCTTGAGATTTCTCAGACATCAGTGGAGTGAAACAACAATTTGTCCTTGCTCCCATGCTTTTTGGCATGATGCTTTCAGTCTTCTTAACAATGCCTTCACTGAGGTTGCCTCACTGATGGCAAATTCTTCAATTTGAAAAGGCTACAAGCCAAGATCAAAGTGGAGGGAGGCATGATCTTCTGTTTGTAAATGATTGTACCTTCAATGCAGCCTCTGAAACTGAGATGCAGCAAATTATGGATAGATTCTCTGTTGCTTGTGCTAGTTTGGGTCTAACAATTAACACCAAGAAAACAAAGGGGCTCCATCATCCAGCACCACACCATCCATATGTGGAACCATTGATTTTAGCAAATAGAGATGTTTTGAGTATTGTGGACAAGTTCACTTACCTTGCCAATGTTCTTTCCAGGGAGGTACACAATGATAATGAGGTTGACGCACTCTTTGCCAGAGCAAGCTCAGTATTTGGGAGGCTCCAAAAGAAAGTGTGGGAGAGAAAGTCTACAGAGCTGTTGTGCTGAGCTCATTGCTGTATGCCTGTGAAACCTGGACATTCTACCAGCACCATGTCAGGAAACTGAATCATTTCCATTTAAATTGTCTTAGGAAGATTCTGAAGATCACCTGGCAGGAGAAGATGCCAGACCCTGAAGTCCTTTCTTAGGTTAAATGGCCAAGCATTCAAACTTGAGAGTGCAACTATGATGGGCTGGACATGTTAGAATGCCAGAAGTAGGCTTGCCAAAAAAAGACTATTCTATGGAGAACTCACACAGGGCAAATGCTCACAAAGGGGTCAAAAGAAACAATAGGGAGCCACCCTGAAGGTCTCTCTTAAGAACTTTGGAATTGATTATGTAGCATGGGAGACAATTCTACAGGACCATTCAGCATGGTGTATCCTTATCAGTAAGGGTATTTGTGCTCTATGAGAAGGACAGAACTGAAGCAGTTCAAAGAAAATGTGACATATGTAAGTTTAGAATACCCACCCCAGATGTTCACATGGACTATCTGTTCTTGACCTATGGTAGGGTAGAACATTCTAGACTGGTATTGAGCTGATCAGTCACAGTCAGATACATTGTAATTTGTCTCAAACACAGCGATAGGGGGAAGCAATGTGGCTCAATGGATAGAGCACTGACCCTGGAGTCAGGAGTTCCTGAGTTCAAATCTGGCTTCAGACACTTAATAATCACCTAGCTGTGTCACCTTGGGCAAGTCATTTAACCCTATTGCCTTGCAAAAAAGCAAAAACAAAAATATAGTCATGTCATTGTGGTCTTCTTCAATAATAAGGGACAAGAAATAGTTCACTTAAGCCTCCTAACAAGCCTGTGAGGTAGATTCTTATTATTTTCACTTTATAAATGAAAACAAAACAAATCAAAATGGATGCTTACAGGTGTTGTAGCTTACCCACAAAAACACAAGTAATAGGTGTCAAAGATAGGATGTGAGTCCAGGCTTTCTCCAAATTCATCCCTTTATCTACTATGCTTTTGCCTTTCAGATTTCATCCAAGGCTCTGTAGCATTAATGCATGTGATGAGGTTTTCCCTGGAGATAAAGCAAATTATGTCACTGTCACACTGTCACTGTCTGCTTTAGGTGCATTCCCTACTCTCCCCACTTTTGAGAAACCCAGGTATTTACTGAGCAGTTATACTATTTCTATAAAATATTCTACATGGTCATTCATAACAAAATGTTTAAAAGATTGACTTCCAGTCAGGGATGTTATCACTCAGATGGATTAGATTGTAACTTCCTTGGGGACAGGGACTATTTTCATTTTTTGCTTTCTGTAGACATATACATACATATATATATATATATATATATATATATATATATATATATATATATATATACACACACCCTGGCATGAGACCTTGCACATAAAGATGATTTAATAAATATTTATTGACCTGAATTGATTTAAATAGACTGTGGTTACTTTTGTGGTATGATTTTTGAATCATCAGGACATTCCTTCTGGCCCCAAAGGAACTCTTTTCTTTCCACTTAACACAGTGCCTTTACTTCTGTCATTAGAGATTCATTCCTAACATAAAGTGATCTCTCTGCTCACTTTCCTAGGTGCAAAGAGTGTTTTGTAGGAATGGGATAATGAGACACAGAGATTATTTTAGATTGTGCAGTATCACACAAGAAGGGAAAGCTTGGGTGTGCTGCTACAGTCAGTGGAGTGAAGATAATTGTTTTTAATAGGGGAAAGGGAAGCAGAATGGAAAAGCAGGACCCAAACTGCTTAGTAGAACATTACACCCAGGTGAGGGCCCTGGTCACAGCATTTGAATCTGATTTGTTCAATCTCCTCAGTTTAGGAGTCTCAATTTTCGTTTAAGATAAATGCTAGTCCTGCGTTGTAACAAGAAGCTCAGAACATCTTATACAATGGCTATTCTTTGGATAGGATTTAGAGTCCAGATGTGATGTTATTCACTTTGCTCTATTGGCAAAGGTTTGTCAAAAAGTAGGCAATTTCCTCTGCCTGTCTACAGATTGTTTATGATGAAGTTCCTAGGACTCTTTTTTTTTTACATCCATGCCAAAGCAGTGCTGAATGTGAAGAATGATTACTGAAAAATAAATTACTTCAAAGACTGCATTTTGCCAAATGAAACTTCAATCTTTGAGACCCATATAATTCAATCCCAAGCACAAGAAGAGTGCCTATAAACCTTATTATTCTCCTTCAGAATGAAAATGAAATGTACCTAACTTATCCTTTTCATCCTGGAAGGCAAGAGGAAGTTGTAGCTATTTCCAACACACCCAGAGGGTCCATAGTTGGGTGACAAATGAATATGCAAATATTTGGGTTTCTAGTAACCAAAGAAAGCTGCCTAGAGGGCATCCCATGACTAATCAGCCTGCAAATTCTCTCTTGAAATACCTTCTTAGAAACCTCAAAACACTTTTCATTAACATGCAGCACAAATCTTGGACTTGGACTTGGGAAAACTAGGGGAAAGGAAAGATATTCCTTTTTTCTGATTAAAGAACTGCAGTTTTCTGGTCTAATTTGAATCTCAAATAGAAAAGGAAGTGAATTAGAATTGAATTTCAAGGTATATATTGTTTTTCAGTGGTTTCAGTCATATTTGATTCATCCTGGCACTATTTTTCTGGGCAAAAATATTGGAGTAATTTCTCATTTCTTCTCCAGCTCATTTTATAAATGAGTAACTGAGTCAAAAAGATTTAACTATCTTGCCCAGGGTCACACAGCTTTGAACTCAGTAGGATGAGTCTTCCTCACTTCAGGCCAGGCAAGTCTGTTCATTTTACCACCTAACTGCCCCAGGTCTATATTTCTGTATAAATCCACAAACCTAAGAAGCACAGTGGAAGAAATCTGAGTGAAGACAAAAGGAAAGAAAAAATAATATTGATATATAAGTTTGCACCAGCTAACTACTTCATCATACAATTATCTACCATTCAAAAAATATCCTAATGATTATGTAAAGAATTTAGAAATGGTGAGCACTAGAGGACAGAACAGGTTCACTCAGAACAAGTTATACCAGACTAACTCAATGTTTTGGGAGGAATTACCAGCCATTGAGATTGGGGAATGGTATAGACAAACCTGGATTTAATCATAGAATTTGACAGCTTCTTATAAAATCCTTGTGAACATGGAGAGTTGGAGGAAAAAAGCATTGATTTTGATGCTTCCTCTGGTGCTTATTACCTAATATGCCTTTAGGCAAGTCATTTAACTTCTCTAGACCTCAGCCTTCTTATCTTTAATATTGGAGATTTAGACTTGATAGCCACTGAATTTCCAGCTAGTACCTGATCAAGTCCTGGGATAGAACACCATGACTAAATGAAAGTTTGTATGTATTCTACGTAGAGTTGCATCTCTATCAAAAAGTGTACTCAAGTAATATTGATTATGAGATCTATCCTGATTTTTAAACTTTTTATCAATGACGATGACATGCTTATCAAACATATGCATGGCATGAAGCTAGGAGTGATGACAGAGTTATGATTCAAAAATATCTAATTATTAAACATTAAGCATCTTTTATCTGCAAGGTACTATGCTAAGTGCTGGAGATAGAAAGAAAAAGATAGCCTCTGTTCCTGAGGGAGTGAAGGAGATTACATATAAATATGTTCAAAAAAAGTTGTATTCAAGATAAACTGGAAATAGTGGTGAGAAATCAGTGGAATCAGGAAGACTGAAGAAAGACTTACTATGGAAGTTGAGATTTGGGCTAACTTGAAAGAAACCAGGCAAACCAGAAAAGGGAGTTGAGGAAGAAAAGCATTCCAGGCAAAAGGAAGAGCCAATGAAAATACCAGAATCAGGAGAGGAAATGTCTTAGTTTCGGGACAGTCAGAAGGCTAGTGCCACTGGATCATGTGATAGGATGTAAGGTGCAACATACTGGGATACCAAAGTAGATAAGATAGAATGGAATCACTTAAACACGTAGCAGGATTTTGATAGACCATAATAAGATGAAGCTGATCATGATAACCATAAAGTGGTTCAAAATATTAGTCTTACATTATTAAGTCAGACATAGATAGACAATAATTAATATTTTTTTAAAAAATGGGACAGCTAAGTGGTGCAGTGGATAAAGCATGGGTCCAGGAATCAGGAGAACCTGAGTTCAGATCCAGTCTCAGATACTTACTAATTACCTAGCTGTGTGACGTTGGGCAAGTCACTTAACTTCATGGCCTTGCAAAAACCAAAATAAATAAATAAATAAATGAAACAAAAAAAACTCAGATATTTAGTGAATCATACATTCAATTTGACAACAGCCAAAAAAAGCTAACATGATCTTCTATAAATATTAAATCAGGAATTGAGGAAACAAACTTAGGAGGTACATTGACAAACTGGAGTCTATCCAAAGAAATTATGATGTAGCAAATCACAACCTTGGAGTCATATTAATCAAAAGGGAAAAACATGAGAATGTTTAACCTGGAGAAGAAAAGACTTGGGTGGAAAAGAGGAGGAAAGGGAGGTGTCATAGAGAAATGATAACTGTTTTAAGTTATTTGAAAGATTATCACATAGGAGAGTAATTGGTTGTATTCTGCTTTTTCCTATGCTGAACCCAAAGAGTGAGATGGAGATCAAAATTTGATAAGTTTGGAGATCTTTAATTTCCTGAGGGACTGCTTGGGGATGAAGAGTACCAAAATCAGACAGTCCCTAAGTGTGCAGGGGATAGGGTTTTTATAGTGTTTGCGGGGGGGGGGGGCAATATTGAGAGCAAACAGGATACAGAAACAAAGACAGCAGTTAGATATATTGTCATACTACTACAAACTTGTAAACATATGGTTCAGTATAGATAAGGAGCTAGACAGAGTGGGAAAGGGTCAAGGTCTTTGTGTCATGTCTGAATATATTTCCTGAGACAGAGGGAGTCACATATTCACAGGCTTCCCACAGGTTTGAGAGAGTGAAATTTACTCTCTGATGGTTCCAGCCACATCTGGGTAAGGGGGAGGCAGTCCTGGGAGGAAGCAGGAATTTTACAGATACAGCAAGATAATTACCTTAACAAGGGTGCTTTATGAATCTCAGCCAAATTTATGGTATATCTGTGATCCCCAGAGTCAAGCATTTGGGTCCTGTCAGATTATTTTCAGACCCAAAGGTGCCCAGCCAAAGTTATATTTCTGAGGAGTTTCATGGGGCCCAGAAAGATATCAAGGACCCCTTCTATACAGGGATTACACAAATATTGATATTGCATTTCACCCAGAGGGTACAATGTGGAACAGAAGTTATAGGGAAGTATAGTTTAACATGACAAAAAGATAGATTCTGAACTATCAAAGATGTTCAGAAATTAAGTGGACTGCTTCCATACATAGCAAACTTATCATCATAGGATACATTCAAACAGAAGTTGAATTATCAACTGAGTGGCCCAAATAAATATTAATAATAATAATAATAATAATAAGTACTTTAACTTTGTAAGATACTTTTCTCACAACTCAATATATTAGCAAAAATTTATGAATAAATGAATAAAATTTATTAAATTTTTATTATATAAGCAACTACGAGACTAAGAGTTGGGAGTTCAAATAGAAAAGCAAATCATCCCTGCTCTCTACTGGGGAGAGACAACATATATAGGAGGTTTCAGTTATAAGTCAGAAATACCCAGTGGACCTTAAGGTATACTGATAAGGCAGATGGGAATGCTTGTTATTTTATGTCATTTGCATGGTTAAAATTATTTCCATTTCTAATGCTGAACCACTAGACAGTGACATGAATTTTGGTAGCAAGAACTTAAGAACGTTCCTTTTCCAAACCTTCAGTTATTGTGGCTGTAGAAGAGGTCTTTGGCTCTTTTATTGACATGTTTCCAGCTTCCAGGTTAGAGAAATCATAAGTTAAGAGAGTGTCTTCTCACAGGGAGTAAATTCTTAAACTTTGATTTAGAGATTCCACTATTAGACCTATTCCCAAAGGTACTTAATGATGAAAAGAAAGGTTTCACATATACCAAGATACTTAGTAGCATCTTGTTAGAGCAAAGAACTAGAAACACAGGCGCTGCTCATTGAGTGAAGAATGGCTAAACAGACTGTAGTTCATTAATGTAACAGAAGATTATTGTGCTATAATAGAAGATGAATATGATGAATGCCTGAAACATGAAAAAAAATTATAACCATTTTGCAGATAGGAAAACCAAGACTTTGTGAAGATAAATGTATTCATGAACACACAGTAAGCTCTTAAGGAAAAATCCCATTCAAATCTGAGAGGCCACATTACTGATTCTAAATATACCCAATAATAATTTCAGTTCAGGCAGCATTTGCTGAATTGAGTTCTGGCTAACAGAAAATCTCTCATAAGTTAAAAGATACCGCAGTCACATCTGGAAGAAGTGGCAGCCAAGCTCTAATGGAAATTAAAACTCAGAATAAAAAATTCAATGAGTCAGAAGTCATTGAAATATAAAAGGTTGGTAAGGCTAGGTGGTGCAGTGAATAGAGCACTGGGTCCTGGAGTCAGGAGAACCTCAGTTCAAATCCAGCCTCAGACACTTAATAATTACTTAACTGTGTGGCCTTGGGCAAGCCACTTGACCCCATTTTCCTTGCAAAAAAAAAAAAAAAAAAAAACCTAAAAAAAAAAAAGAAATAGAGAAGGTCCTGTTGCCACAACCAGCAAGGCAAGACCATTGATGTGTGAAACAGTATGTCAATAGCTGTTACCCAGAATCCTAATGAGGTCACCAGATTTTCTGTCCTCTCTGAGTCTAGCTATAACCAGTTAATAAAAACAGAGCTCACCCAAGATTCTTGGCCAGTCTTCTAAACTGCCCTCCCCACTGCCAAGGTCTGACTATGCTGCCAAGAGGGAGAATAAGAGAACTCGGCGAAAACTGGGTGGTAATTTCAGGCAGTCATGATGACTTTCCTTATGTCCCTACATCTGTGTTCCCCTATTTGTGTGATGCCAGATGGAGTCATGTCAAGGGCTGTACTACAAGCTGCTGGAAGTCTTAAGTCTTAATATATGCCAAAAATGCAATATTTGTATTGTGTCAAAAAGTCAGCAACTACTACACCAGTTACAACACCTACTATCCCCCTTCCTGTTCTCTTGGCTGGGTCTTTTTGCCATTCAGGATTGCAGCAATATTGGTATGCAGTGGGAATTGTCTTCTCCTCTTCATGTATGTAATCCTAAGGTATCTGATGAAGATCATACACAAATGAGTGAGAACCTACAGATGTTTATACAGGTGTGGCATCTGTGGCATCATTGTCTTGCAAGTCAAAGTCGTCTGAGGATGCACAGAGCCTATGAGACCCCATCAACGCAATTACTTTTACAGATAATACAATTAATTCAAAGAAAAACATTTAATGAAAAGCATGATAAGAATTACAGAATTTGGAAAAGGCCATTACCTTAATGGCCACAAAGTCTAACCTGGATCAGGAAATGAATTCACTATGATATACCCAGTCTCTTCTTAAAGATCAACAAGGAGGGAGAACCCACTACCTCTCAAAGTAACCCAGCTATACTTTTGGATATTATGATATCAAGTCTAAATTTGCCTGTTTAAATATTTTAGTCTTTGTTGCTAGTTCTCCCTTTGGGGCAAAATAAGGCAAGTCTAATACCCCCTCCATAAGACAGCCCTTCAAATACTTAAAGGCAGTTTTCATGTGCCTCTGAGTCTTCTCACCTCAAAGCTGAAAAGCCCCTGTTGTATCAACCAATCCATATGGCATTATTCAAGGTCCTTCATCATCCTAATTCCTATCTACTAGATAAGGGGTCCTTAGCTTAGATTCTATGGAAATTCTTTTTTAATGTTTTTAATAACTATTTAAATATTATTATTCAGCTTATGATCCTATCTATTTAATTTTATGGGGGGGGGGGTTAACATTCTTCAGGAAAACAGTTCATAGTATTCACCAGATAGACAAAGGGGTCCATGATATGCACATCAAATAAAGTTAAGGATCCTTTGATGCTCTCCAAATAAATAAACTTCATAAAATGTATTTGGAACTAAATAAAATTTTACAAGTGAGGGAAAAGAACAAGACTACCTATGACTTATTTATTCCTAGTAACCATTTCTTCTTAAGCAGAGCCTCTAATGGTATTAGTTTTTTCCCCACTTTATCTTCTATTGGTTTCTATTACCAATCATTTTTCAAATTGAAACCAAAACATATCTTAACCAACTTGAACTTGTAAAGTCAAGTTTTTATCCCATTTATCTCTATTAAATTTCATCTTTCTCACTTCAGTGCTTTAGACCAAGAGTAGGAAATATCCATCTTGCGGTCCACATAAAGCCCATTAAATCATTTGGTCTGGCACTGTCACAGCAACTGTAGATGGGACTCAAAATTCAAAAATCCCTGCTCTGGACGATCAACATATTTCTGGATGATCCTGTCATTTGATGTTTTAACCAGGCCCCCAATTTTATATCATGGGCAATAGGATGAGCTTGCCATCTGTGTTATTATCTAAGTCACTGATAAAAATGCAAAACAGTCCAAAGTCAAGTCCTGGTCCTTGGAGAGCATTCTACCAGAGGCTGTTTCACCATTCGACCAGTTCTCTCAAATTATAATATCATCTAGCCCACATCACCACCTTTTTTTTATTTTTTTTAGGTTTTTTGCTGATATTTTATTTTTTTTCTGATATTTTATTTTTCCAAACACATTATAAAAGGTTTTTCAACATTCATCCAGATGCATATGTATATTTTTAAGTTACAAAATTTCCTTCTACCCTCCCTTCCCACTGCCCTCCCCTCAGCAGTGAACAGTCAGCATTATACATACATTTTTTAATAAACATGTTTACAGATTAGTCATTTTCAGTATGATGAATTAGGATTAAGGGAAAGAGATACATAAGACATAACTTTTTATAAAGTGTTCATCAGATTCTGAAGGGGTTTTTGTTTGGTTTTGCTTTTCTTCCTCTGGATGAGGATGACATTGTCCATAGCCAGTCTAATACAATTGTCCTAGTTCTCTGAACCACTGAAAGGACTTGCTTCTATCAAGGTTGATCATCTCACAATGTTGGTGTAAATGTGTACATTGTTCTGTCGGTTCTGCTCCCTTCACTCAGCATCAGATCCTGTAAGTCATTCCATGCTTCTCTAGAGTCCAATCATTTATGATTTCTTATAGTATTCATGTGCCACGACTTATTTAGCCATTCCCCAAATGAAAAGCATCCCCTCGATTTCCAATTCTTTGCATCTACAAAAAGAACTGCTATGAATATTTTAGAACATGTGGGACTTTTGCCATATTTTTTATTATTTCTTCTGGATATAGACATCGAATTGGAATGACTGGGTCAAAGGGAATGAACAGTTTTATTGCTCTTTGGGTTGCTCTCCAGAATGGTTGGATCCATTCACAACTCCACCAGGAATGCATCAATGTCCTGATCTTCCCACAACCTCTCCAACAATGTCACTTTCCCTTTTTCTCATCTTAGCCAATCTGATAGGTGTGAGGTAATACCTCAGAGTTGTTTTAATTTGTATTTCTCTAATTGATAATGATTTGTATAATATAATCATATGATAATATGTAGCTTTAATTTCTTCATTTGAAAACTGTCTATTCATATCCTTTGACCATTTATCAATTGGGGAATGACTTGCAACCTTATTATTTTAATGTGATTATTTATATATTTTAAAAATAAGACCATTATCAGAACTCTAGTTGGATAATTGTTTCTCAGCTTTCTGTTTTCCTTCTAATTTTGACAACATTGATTTTATTAGTGCAAATTCTTTAATTTAATATAGACAAAATCATTCATCTTGAGTTTATAATGTACTCTAATTCTTGTTTGAACACAAGTTTCTCCCCTTTCCATTGATCTGATGGCTAGAGTATTTCTTGGTTTTTTAATTTATCTCATCCTTTGCCTAAATCCTGTATCCATTTTGATCTTATTTTGTTATAGGATATGAGATGTGGGTCTATGCCTAGTTTTTGCCATACCATTTTCAAGTTTTCCCAACAATTTTTGTCAAATATTACATTCTTATCCCAAAGCTTATATCTTTGGGTTTATTAAACAGTAGATTGCTGTAGTCATTTACTGTGTTTTCTTTTGAACCTATCCTAATCCACTGATCCATTACTCTATTTCTTAGCCAGTACCAAGCAGTTGCTTTATAGTATACTTTTAGATTTGGTAGAGCTAGACTACCTTCCTTTACATTTTTTTTCATCAGTTCCCTTGCTTTTCTTGACCATTTGTTATTCCAGATGAATTTTGTTACTATTTTCTTCAAGCCCAGGAAAATAGTCATGTGGTTGTTTGATTGGTATGGCACTGAATAAGTAATTTAATTTGAGTAAAATTGTCATTTTTATTATATTAGCTCAACCTAACCATGAGCAATTGACATTTTCCCAATTATTTAGCTCTGACTTTATTTAGGTGAAAAGTGCTTTATAATTGTGTTCATACAATTTCTGGGTTTGTCTTGAAAGATAAATTTCCAAGCATTTAATGTTGTCTATAGTTACTCTAAATGGAATTTCTCTTTCTATCTCTTGGGTTTTATTGTTTATATATATATATATATATATATATATATATATATATATATATATAGGCTAATGATTTATGTGAATTTATATTATATACAGTTACTTTGCTGAACTTGTAAATTGTTTCAAGGAGTTTTTTAGATGATTTTCTCAGATTCTCTAAATATACTATCATATCATCTGCAAAGAGTAAAAGCTTTGCTTCTTCATTGCCAATTCTGATTTCTTCAATTTCTTTTTCTTCTCTTATTGCTAAAACTAGCATTTCTAATACTATATTGAATAGTAATGGTGAAAATGAGCTGGATATCCTTGTTTCACCCCTGATTTTACTGGAAATGCTACAAGTTTATTCCCATTACATATACTATTTGTTGATGGTTTTAGATAAATATAATTTATTATCTCAAGGAAAACTCTATTCCTAAATTTCTAGCATTTTTAATATGATTGGATGTATTTTATCAAAAGTTTTTTTAGCGTCTATTGAGATAGGCATATTATTTCTGGTAGTTTTGCTTTTGATATGTACAATTATGTTGAGTGTTTTCCTAATATTAAACCAACCCTGCCTACCTGATCATGGTGTGCTATCCTAGTAATAACATGCCATAGTGTCATTGCTAAAATTTTTTTTGAGGATTTTTGCCTCAATAGTAATTAGAAAAATTTGTCTGTAATTTTCTTTGTCAGTTTTGGTTCTTTCTGGTTTAGGTATATGCACCATGTTGGTGTCATAAAAGGAATTTGGCAGAACTCTTTCTTCCTTTTTTAAAATAGTTTGTGCAGAATAGGAATTAATTGTTCCTTAAATGTTTGGTAGAATTCATTTGTAAATCCATCTGGACCTGGAGACTTTTCTTTAGGGAAGTTCTGATAGTTTCTTCAATTTCTTTTTCTGAAATAGAGTTGTTTAAGTATTTTATTTCATCTTCTGTTAATCTGGGCAGTTTGTATTTTGGTAAATATTCATCCATTTAACTCAGGTTATCAAATTTATTAGCATACAGTTTGGCAAAGTAGCACCGAATTATCTTTTAATTTCCTCCTCATTGATGGTGTATTCATTCTTTTTGTTTTTGATACTGGTAATTTGGTTATTTTCTTTCTTTTTTCAATCACATTAACCAAAGGTTTTTCTGTTTTATTGGCTTTTTCATAAAACTGATTCAATTTTTATTTATGAGATCAACATTTTCTTTAATTTTATTAATCTCTCCCTTGATTTTCAGAATTTCTAATTTGGTATTTAATTGGGGATCTTTAATTTGTTCTTTTTTTGAGATTTCTTATTTGTATAACCAATTCATTGATTTCCTCTTTCTCTATTTTATTCATATAGACATTTAGAGATATAGTTTCCCCTCAAAACTGCACTGACTGCAAAATTTGGGTATGCTATCTCATTAGTATCATTTACTTGAATATAATTATTGATTATTTGCTATTTAATTAATCCATTATTTAAGATTGTTATTTAGTTTCCAATTAGTCTTTGGTTTATCTTTCCATGACCCTTCAATACGTGCAGTTTTTATTGCATTATGGTCTCAGAAGTAGATATTTATTATTTCTCCCTTTCTGCATTTGATTACAAGGTTTTGTGCCCTAGAACATGAACAATTTTGGTATAGGTATCATGTACTGCCAAGAAAAAGATGTATTCTTTTCTATCCCCATTAAGTTTTCTCCAGAGGTATATCTAAGTTTTCTTAAATTTCATTCACCTTCTTACTTCCTTCTTGTTTATTTTGTTTTTAGGTTTATCTAGTTCTGAGAGAGGGAGATTGTAGTCTATCATTATTAAAGTTTTGCTGTCTATATCTCCTTGTAAATCACTCAGCTTTTCCTCCAGGAATTTGGATGTATATCACTAGGCTCATTCCTGTTTAGTAATGATATAGCTTCATTACCAATGGTGTCTTTTAAGAAGATGTAGTTTCCTTCCTAATCCCTTTTAATGAGATAAATTTTTTGCTTTTACTTTATCTGAGATCAGGATCACTAGCCCTGATTTTTTTACTTCATCTGAGGCATAAAATATTTTACTCCATCCTTTTCCCTTTACCCTGTGTGTGTATCTCTCTGCTTCAAATATGTTTCTTGTAAACAACATATTGTAGGATTTTGGTTTTCATCCCATTCACATTTACTGTTAAGAATACTAATTCTATATTTCCCTTTGTGCTATCTTTCTCCATTTATATTTTTCTCTTTCCTTTCCTCTTATTCCTCCTCAGCAAAATTTTACTCCCTTTCCCCTTCAACTTTACTTTTAAATTTTAACTTTCAGTTTATTTTCACTTATACCTTTGCCTTCCCTTTTATCAGTCCCTTATCTTTCCCTTTACCCACCCCTCACTTCCCTGAAGATTAGGATAGATTTTTAAACCCAAGCAGGAATGTATTTTATTCCCCTCTCTGGGACAAATCTATTGAATATAATTTACTCAGTGTTCACACTCTCCCCTCTTTCCCTCTAAAATTATAAATCTTTGTGCCTCTTCACCTGGAATCAATTGTCCTATTAATCAGGTCTCATCAATCAGAGTTTGATTATTTGATTGCTTGATAAGGTCATATTATTATCAAAGTATCATCACATATTGATTCCTTGGTAAACAGCATTGTCTCAAATTACATCTAATAATAATTATAATCATTTTTTAACCTTACCCCCTTTTCAAGTACTCTCCAAGGACACACAATCCTCCTCATGAGCCAAAGTATCATCCAAGGTCAAATCATTTCTTGAACTATTTGTGCCCCTCCCCCCAGGCCTATTTTCTCTCACATTTTACCCTTCCCCTCCCCATCCAGAGTACTTAACCCCTTGTTAAGTGAAGCATGGATTAAGTCAAACCCTGATTTAATTAACCACAAGAATCTTAAAGAGCTCTGAGTACTAGAAGGACCTTTACAAATGATTGTAAATTATAGGAAACACTGACAGGACTACCCAGTTTATATGCCCTCATCAGACAAAGCACTAAACTTTGTCAGCACAGCAGGATTAACATTTTAATTCTTTAAATCAAATTATAATGAGATATTTAAGTTAACACATAAAATTAACACTCCTGCTTTTCCTCAGGGCTTTTTGTCTCAGATATAGTAATGTCATCTTGGACCTCTTCAATGAAGAAACAAGAACCAATTATACCCAAATCCTTTAAGTCCAATCTCTTCAATTGTATCCAACCCTTTAATTATTCTAAGGGAAGTAAAGTTCTCAAGAATTAGAAGTGTGTTTTATCTTCCTTTTTAGAGTTGCCTACAATTTGATGGTCTTAACCAACATTTGTTTTGTTTTGTTTTATCTCTTCCCTTTTCATTTACCTTTTTATGCAATCTTGAGTCATGTATTTGGCAATTGTTCTGTTCTGGTCAGTTCTGGTCTTTGCGTTGGCAAATTCTGGAAGTCTTCTATTCCATTGAACATCCATCATTTCCCCTGAGAGTATAAGCTGAATTTTGCAGGTTGGTAAATTCTGGGTTATAATCCCAGGTCTTTTGCCCTCCATTATATAGTATTCCGGGTCTTCTGGTCCTTCAGTGTTGACACTGATAGGCCTTGTTTGAGTCTGATTACAATTTCTTTGCTTTAGAATTGTTTTCTTTTTTGATGCTTGTGGTATTCTCTCCTTTATTTCAGAGCTCTGAAATTTGGCTATAAAAATCCTTGGAGTTTTTATCCTGGGGTCTTTTTCTGGAGAGGTTTGGTGTATTCTTTCAATGGTTATATTGTTTTCGTGTTCAAGCAGATTTGTACAGTTTTCCCTAATTATTTCCTGCATGATATTTTCCAGGTTCTTTTTTTTTTGATCTAGGCTTTCTAGTAGTCCAATGATTCATAGATTGTCTCTCTTGGATCTATTTTCCAGGCCATTTTGTTTTCGCTAAAAGGTACTTTTATGACTTACCCAAAGACACATAGCTAATGAGTGGCTGAGGCTAGATTTGAATTCAGGAAGATGAATTTTCCTGACTTCAGGTATACATAGCATTCTATCCAGTGTGCCACCTGGCTGCTCCTAGGGTGTTACAATTTCCTTATTTATATTGAGTATCCAGCTCTTTGAGTTAGGAACCATTTCTTTTTCTAAGTATGAAATTCTAAAATATATTTCCTTTGCCTAACACAGTGTCTTGCAGTTAGTAAGTTCTTAATAAATAATGCTTATTTAATGGAATCTGAAAAGCCATGTTGCCTATTAGACACAGGAGTACAGGATGACTCTAACTTGGACAGCCCAACCCCTCAGGGCCATAGACAAATGGTGCTTGTTTCTGCCCAATTACAAGTGTGACAAATTAGTCATCAAAAGCACATTTCAGCTGGGCTAAGTATACATGTGTTGCTAGGTAATGAAGCAAAAAGTCCATTAACATGAATTGAATTTGTTTGTTTATCATTGATTGGTATGCTAATAAATTACCACTTAAACTTTTCTTAATGTCATTCAGTAAAATGAAAATGAAAACTTTTGTCAAGTTATTTTTTTAATGAAATGATATTAGCTAATGATACCACCATTGCTGCTTTCCAATGCTTTCATTAGGAATCATATAATCTCAAAAGTCATCAGGTCCATCTCATACCTTAAAGATGAATACTTACTATAGCATTTCCAACAAATGATTATCCAGCCAGAATTTGAAGCCTCTAGGAACCCACTATTTCCTGAAGTACCTATTCCATTTTTTAATAAAAATATTTCATCATATTGAGAAAATATTACTCCCATTGTGCCAAATGCATAGGATCTTAGATCTAAGATGGAAGCATTCTCAGAAACCATCTAGTCCAACCCTTCAATTTGCAGATGGGGAAACCAAGGCCCTTGGAGATTCCAATTTGTCACAAAGTCAGAAAGGTAGTGACAATGGTGGAATATAAACCTAAGCCCTCTAACATCAAATGCAATTCTTTCCATCATATCACATTTACTCTTTTGACCTCTAGGGATAAGGCAAAACAAATCTAAATCATTTTATCCATGGCTGACCTTTAAATTCTTGAAGACTATGATCAGGATCTTGATGATGTCCTGAAAAAAAATGCTGATTTTTTTTTTACTGATCCCTTTATGATACAGTCTTTAAGCTCATTACCATCCTTATCACCACCTTCTGGACTCATTCCACCTTGTCTACATTCTAAAAGATGCCAAGAACTAAACACAGTCACACACCATCTTTCAAGAAGTTATGTAATTTTAGTGATATATCTTAACTTCATATGAGCAGACTCTTGTCTCATATAAAGGTTTAAATCTGTTAAAACTTGATCTTTTTCACGTAGACTCCTATCTAGTCATGCTTTCATAGTAAAAATAAACTTGATTTTAAAAGAACATTGAGGTTATCCCATATAATTTAAAGACTTTTCCTTTATTTTTATAATATTTATTTTAAAATATTTTATATCATATTAAAATATAAATTTTATATGATGAACCCTACGCCATTCCCCAGAAAGTTCTATCTTATCATAAATAAAGAAACCAAGCTAATTCAGCAACAATAAGCAACATTTCAACTGACTCATATAATATAAGCTATATTACATTCCCACAATCCTCTACCTCTCCATAGGAACTCTGCCTCCCTTTTTTAACTTTTTAATTACATTTTTTACTTAGCAAAATCTGTTTTCTGTCTTTCTCTCCCATACCCCTTCCTCCCCCAACTGAAGAAAAAATAAAATCCAGGTAACAAATATACATACATGCATAGTCAAACAAAACAAAATCCCACATCAGAAGAAAAACAAAATCTTTGTAACAGATACACAGATATGCATAATCAAGAAAAACAAATTCCCACAACTTCTAAAGCCTAAGAAGTATCTATCCCCAACTGTATCCTGAATCCCTCACGTTTCTGTTAGAAGGAGGGTAACATACTTCATTACTGGTCCTCTCGAATCTGTTATTCTTTGTATTGATCAAGGTTTTAAATTTTCAAAGTTATTTGTCTTTATCATGTTGTTATTATAGAAATTATTGCATTTATATTAATATCAATTACATTAATATGTTTGGTTCTATTATTTTATTATTATATTATTAATATTATTGATGTTAATATAATAATATTGCTTCTATTAATGATAATATTAATAACATTATCAATAAAGGTTTTAAGTTTTTCAAAGTTATTTGTCTTTATTGTGTTGTTATTGTATAAATTATATTTATATTAAGTATTATATTATTAACATTATTAATTCTATAATAATGAACTGTAATGTGTTATTAAATATTCTAATATTAACACTGCAATATTATATTAATATTAATCATATTTATTATATATGTTATTCTAAAAATTCTCTTCTCACTTCATTTCACTTAAGCACACACGAATGCTTTCCTCTGAGTAACATATAAAAGAGAACCATGGGACTGCCCGTCCCTTTAAAATGGCAGGTACACCAGGAAAGGAAGTCATCACAGATAATTCAGAGTGCTTTTGCTGGTACTTATTTTTTTTATTAAAGATTTTATTTATTTTGAGTTTTACAATTTTTCCCCCATCTCACTTCCCTCCTCCCCACCCCCCACAGAAAGCAATTTGTCAGTCTTTACATTGTTACCATGTTGTACATTGTTCCAAATTGAGTGTGATGAGAGAGAGATCATACCTTTAAAGAAGAAACATAAAGTATAAGAGATAACAAGATCAGACAAAAAGATAGCAGATTTTTTTCCTAAATTTTTTGTTGGCACTTAAAAGCATTTTACAGGCAATTTGAAAATTTCATGCCACACCTCTCATAAAACAGAAAAGATCTTTTCAGAATCACAGAGTATAATCCAACAGAGGCTGAAGGAGAAGCTTAATTTTCTAATCCTCTATCTTAAGCTATGTCTCCCAAAATTGAACAAAAAGAGTAGCTTCATTGACATTTAAAACAAAAAAAAAATACTGTCTACTCTGAGCTTTCATTCACCAAGATATAGAATTTAAAATGTCTCCATTAAAGTTTCAGAAATTAATTTTTAGAATTCACCTCAACTGATTCCCAAAGGACAAATAAGTAGTCAAAATACAAGAACAGATAGTTCTCAGAAGAACTGTAAAAATATTAATAACTATATGAAAGATCAGACTAAGCCACTCATCTAAGGGAAATGAAACTCTAAGTTTTCACCTCACACCCAGAAAATTGGTAGTGATGATAAAAAGAAATAACCACTATTGTAATGGTTACACTATGGGCAGAGCTCTAAAGTGGTGCAATTTGAATTTGTGTTAAAAAGTGACTAAAATGTCCATACCCTTTGACCCAGAGATCCTACTATTAGGCATATATCCTAAAATCAAAGAGAGAAAGAAATGGATCTCACTAAAATATTCAAAATCATCCTTTTTTGTGGTGGCAAAAAAAAATGGAAACAAAGTGGGTGCCCATTGATTGGCTAACCAAATTATGGTACATGAATGCAATGGAATATTATTACTGCATCATAAGAAACAAAGATTTCAAACAACATTTCCAAAAGAGATCTCATTCCTATTCCCAACCCTTTCCCCTCTTCCCAGCTATTTTATTATTCTATTCATTCTTGACTCTTTTTACTCCACATAACCAGTTACCAAATGCTGTCATTACTAACTTGATAACATGCTACCTGTATATATCTCTTTTCCACTTACAAAGTCAACAACTTAACTTAGGGGCTCTCATGAACTTTTACACTGCCTACCATTGCAGACTCATAAATGATATCCCTCCACAATTTACCTCCACAATTCTATTTACCCTCCATAAAAATGCCAATGCCAATTTTCCTAAATGTGAATATAACCGTGTCATCCCTTACCCAATAAATTTCAGTGTTTTCCTTTCTAAAGTTATCTTGCTCCTCATCTATGCCTTTCTATGTCCATGTTGTCTCCCATTAGAGTGCAAACTACTTGAGGGTAGGGACTATTTTCATTTTTTTCTTTGTATGCCTGGGACAATACCTGAAACATACAGTACTAAGCAATTACAAAATCACTGAGGGAGAATTTTGGGAAAAGGCAGATTTCTGTTAATTCTGAAATCATACTACTCCTGGGCCCAACTCTTTGTGTCTTAGTTACTGAAATGACATTAGTCCTACAAAACACTGCAGTCATTGTGGATGGTTGCTCTGAAGGAAATGGCTTCTCCTTATTTCCTTCATTAACAGAGATTAATGGGCACTGGATTCCATCTATATGTTCATGATATTGGTAGATATCTATGTTGTAACATTGTCAAAAACATCCAGTATTGAGGGGTGGCTAGGTGGTGCAGTGGATAAAGCACTGGCCCTGGAGTCAGGAGTACCTGGGTTCAAATCTGGTCTCAGACACTTAATAATTACCTAGCTGTGTGGCCTTGGGCAAGCCACTTAACCCTGTTTGCCTTGCAAAAACCTAAAAAAGCAAAAAAAAAATCCAGTATTGAATTTTCTATTTGGTAAGTAACAACCATATCTAGCTTTTGAAAAGAGCACAAAACTGTGTTAAAATGTTTGTACTCCCAGCTCAGATATCACCAGAAAAAATTAAGCAGCAATCAGCTCACAGCTTTGTTGGCATATTAATGAGCCGAGAAAGTCTGTTCCTGCATCCTGTAACTCACAGAATAATGCATCAGGTCGCCATTTGCCATGTGAACATCAGACAAGTCTGAATTGACTTTTGCTGCACAAGAGAAAACATACCATACTGGATAGGATCCCTGGAGATGTCTGCTCATTAAAATTCTGTCACTTTTAAAAAAAGGTACAAAATGACCACTCAATTCTAAAGTACATAATAATGATAATAGTAGTAATAATGATAACAAAAGTATATTCCCTTCACACACAGTGTGATCCAGCTATATTGATCTGTCACTATTTTTCACTTACAATACTGCATCTCTCATCTCTATGCCTCTGCAGTGGTTGGAATATTTTCCTTCATAATCTCTGCCTTTGGCTTCCCTGGCTTTCTCTAAATCTCAGCTAAAATCAAATCTATCACAAGAGATTTCCTGATCCCCTTTTAATATATGACTTCCATCTATTGAGTACTTCCAATTTATCCTATATCTATATCTTTCATATGTACAGCTATTTGACGGTGGATAAAGCAGTTGGACCTTTATCATTAGCAAAACTCAACTCCTGTGTTCAATTTTGTCCTTAGACACTTACTAGTTGTTTGACACTGGGCAAATCACTTAACTCTGTTTACTCAGTATCCTCCTCTATAAAATGAGGTGGAAAAGGAAATGGCAAACCACTCCAGTATCTTTGCCAAGAAACCTCCAAATAGGGTCACAGAAAGTTGGGCATTATCTATCTTATATCATAAACACAACCCATTATTTTGTCCTTCATTTTGAAGAGCACCGGTGACATCATGGGATACTGATTGACTTGCTGGTGAATTGAATTTAAATGAGGCAAAATTGTACAAAGTCATCAGCCTCACTTTGTTTTCCAGGGTCATTGAAGTCCAACAGTAAGACAGGAGTCAGGATAACCAGCAATGGTCCAGGATATAGTGAATGACCTTGGGATCTTCAAGGTCTGAGCAAGTTCTAAGCACTCCCAGTCTGTTTCAACCACCTGCATGACCATTGAAACAAAATGTTCTCATCTGTTCATTCTGTCAGGGGAAGTTTTCACATGCTTGGGATAGACATCCCCATAACTCATTGAGGGATTTAAGGCCAGTTGTTTACCCACAACCTGGTTTAGTCTGCCTGCTGAACCAGTTTTACTGGAGTATGGGCACTGTACATGCTACAACTTGTTGGAGCCACTGGTGAGAGTTGAGTAAAAGCAAAAATAGACCAATCTTGAAAAGGGCTCAGCAGTCCTTACTCCAGAGGTGCTAATCTCCCTGAACACCTCCATAGATCCCAAAAGCAACCCAAGGACAGGAAAATCAAATCAGGAATATGGAGACCCCAAAAGGGCTAAGTGACTTCCCAAAGACTCATACTGTAGTTAATGACAAAGTTGTGGCTAGAATCCTAGTTCATAGTCTACTGTTTTCAGTTTCCTATGCTGTCTCATCAGAATGTGTACCCACTCATAAAAAATTGCATACCAGAATATAAACCAAGCTCTCCCAGTTGAAAATGAATGTTTAAATGATCATAGGGTCCAATGTTCAGATCTGAAAAAAAAACCTTAGAAGCCATCTAGTCTAGTCTCCTAATTTTATAAATGAGGAAACTAAAGTCCATATAAGAAAACCAGCTTTTCTAAAGTGATGCAAGAAGAAAATGGTAAAAAGAAAATGAAAGATTCAAATCCAGGTGATCTTACTCAAATTCAAATATCCTTTCTACTATACTGTATAACAATTGCTTCTTCTACAACAATCTACTATACTGTATAACAATTGCTTCTTTTACAATAATCTAGTTTACCCTACTTCCTACTGATCTAGAAAGTTAAGCATCTCTCCAAATCAGAACTCCAGAAACCATGTTTAAAGAAGCTAGGCCATTCAACTGAGCATTCCCTGAGAATAGGCAACTTCATCTTCACTTAATCATTTTTGGTCTATCTTCACACTAAACTTTTCCCCCACCACCAACTCCTTCCTCCTTTTACTCTAAAAACTATAATCTGATCAAACTATCTTTTGAAAGTACATGTCGGGGTGGCTAGGTGGCTCAGTGGATAAAGTACCAGCCCTGGAGTCAGGAGTACCTGGGTTCAAATCCGGTTTCAAACACTTAATAATTACCTAGCTGTGTGGCCTTGGGCAAGCCACTTAACCCCATTTGCCTTGCAAAAAAAAAAAACCTAAAAGAAAAAAAAAGAAAGTACATATGAGTTGGCTGTTCTTTTTTTTAACTATTAATATTTATGACTTCCAAACTTAGGATTCCCTTCCCTGATCATTACACACATGTGGCATTGCTCCTTTTAGAATGAGATTGCTCTCTTCTGTGTTTTTAATCTCTAGTTCTTAGCTCAGCACTTGATAAATATCGAACCCTCAATGTTTTTCATTCATATGCTCATTAACTTTTCTCCTATTAATTGAATGCAATTATAGAAGGTCCAAGTCACATATGTAGCACTGAATTAGGGATGAACACATTTATATAAACTTCATTAGATATGGTCTCTTCCCTTAAAAATTTGCAATTTAATGAAGAGACACATATAATAAGTGCACAGTCAGTACAGATTATGAGGGACACATCCCTCTCACTTTCTCTCTAAGTCATAAGAAGACTTAGTGGAAAGGTATTAACTGTCTTCAAGTATCTGAAGGCCTGACAAATGAATGGGTACTTAGACTCATTCTTCTTGCTCCTAAAGAGCAGAGCCAGAGGCCATGGGTGGAAGTTGTAGAGAAATAAATTTCAGTTTCATATAAGGAAAATTTTTTCTTTTTAAAATAAAAGTATCTTTTAATTAGTAGAAATCTATTTTCCTCTATTTTTCTATCCCAAACTAATGGTAATAACTTCCTAACAAAGAGTTATCTGAAGGTGAAATGGGTTATCTCAAGAGGTAATGAGTTCCCCCTCATATGAGGTCTTCAAGCATCATCAAGTGTCTGGAAAATCCCATATTAAGAATAATCTAAGATCCAGATTGGAAAAGTCAAAAGCTCTTTGCTTCATTTTCATCAGCTATAATTGAAAGAGCTAAACTAGATAATCTGTGAAGTCCTAGAAGAAAAGTTATTCTCTTCCCTATATCATGTATTGAAAGATGATATAGACTCTACTTCACTCCATCCCCTTGCCATTTCTCCTAATGTCAATACTAAACTGATCTATGAACATAGTAATCTCTACTACTTGCATCTACTGTCAATATTGAAAACACAAAAGACAACACTTTTAACTAAGATATCTACTTGAATAGGAAGAAACTCCCATATAGTTATTTTAGCGAAAAATCAGAAATTTACATGAGATCAAAAAAAAAACCAAGAAACTCAAAGAAAAATGGCAGAAATTGACTCTCCACTATAACTACCACAAAATCCAGATAGAAGCCTAAGGGCAATAGAAAAAGGTATCACCAGTAAAACTAGTACTAGCAAACAAGCTGGCAGCCTATTGGCCTATAACCAGAGATGAATCAGAGACATATGCAACTTTCAATGTTCTTTTCCCAAAGAGAGCAAGAACAGAAAGTCTCAGAGTAGTTAAAAAGCCCCATGAATAGGACATTAGAAAATGTCAGGTATAGAATGGGTAAAGCAGCATTCAGATTAGAATAATTTGGTTATGCAATAGAGAACCCTGAAAATCCAGTAATATGAACTACAAAAATATAGGAAAGCCTGACCTCGGAAGGTGAAGATTAAGTTAGGAATCAGAATGAGATTAAGCAGGGCTGACCAGTCTAGTCAACAGTCTCAATTCAGAAACTAAAACAGGAGAGATGAAAAAACAAAACAAACAAAAAACAAAAAGAAAAACAAAGAAAACAAAGTAACCACGAGAATTTTTTCAAAATGACTGTAGAATAAGAAATCATTCCATTCCAAAAAGAAGGAACAAGTAACTCCATAAGAACCATAGGCAGAAACTCAAAGGAAAGAAGGATTTTCCATAGAGTGCCCATGAATTTCTAGAAGAAATTAAGCAAAAGATTATTTAAAATGAAATAAAGACTCTGGAGGAAAGAAATGGAAGAAGAATAAATGGATTAGAAGAGTAAGTAGGGGGCGGCTAGGTGGCATAGTGGATAACACCAGCCTTGGAGTCAGGAGTATCTGGGTTCAAATCCAGTCTCAGGCACTTAATAATTACCTAGCTGTGTGGCCTTGGGCAAGTCACTTAACCCCATTTGCCTTGCAAAAATCTAAAAAATAAAAAAGAGTAAGTAGTAAAATTTATCAAAGTGATAACCCCCCCCAAAAAACTAGAATAGACCAAATAGAAATCAATGATTTCATAAGAAATATTAGTACAAAAACAAAGATTAACATAATAGAATAAAATATATATGATGTCAAAATCAACTAATCTGAAAAACAAACCAAAGAGAAATAATTTTAAATTCATTGGACTCCCTAAAAACTACTGTAAGAAAAAGAAGCATGGACACTATATTTTAAGAAATCATAAATTAAGATTGCCCAAATCTATTAGAACTTGAAGGGACAGGAAAGCTAGAAAGAATCCACCAATACCTTCTTAATGGAATCCAAAAATCCTAGGAATGTCATATTCAAAATATTAAAAAAAACAACTCCTACCTTAAAGATAATAAATAATAATAATAAATACCTCTTCAAATATCAAGGAACCATAATCAATGTTAAATAAGATCTGAAGATTTCTACAACAAATGAGAGGAAATTATATTTAAAATTGTACTTAAAATACAATATTGCAAATGGTATAGGCTTATATCAAAAGTTAACTTAACTTAGATTTCTGAATAGAATACTGGGGGTGGGAAGATAGAAGATATGCACGTATAATGAAATACAGGTCTTTCAAACAGCACTCAGAGATGAGTAGGAACCGAGAAGAAAAAAACATGAGTTCAGAGAAATATAGAAAAGTAAATTTATTTGAGTAGTTGGAAGGAGATATATGAGGATGTAGTGCTAGCTTTCTACAGTAGGAAAAAAAAACAAGTATTCCTTTTGAACTTTAATGCCTTCAAAGAGTATTGAAAAATTAATCTTAAATAATGTTCTAGTTTCAGACTGATTCTGTTCTGAAGGCATGAAAGTGACAAAGAAAGAGCAAAAAGGAATTTACTAAAAAAGGAGAAAGAAGGAGGCAGAACTTGCTATTTTTCATAATTGGTGCATTTTTGAGGAGTGTTTACAAATATTGATGAAGGGATGGAGTAATGGATATGAAATAAACCTCACTCTTATCTGAAGAAAAAAAGCATTGAACTCTTTAGACATCTTCTCATTTCCCAGCCAGCAACATTTATTTTGTACTCTATAATTTCTCCAATTGCAGCTATTTTGAAATTCCTGTACTTCTCAAGCATGCCCCCAATTTGAGGTGCCTTCTTATGCTTTTCTGACCTTGTTTAGTGTCTTCTTCCATTAAACTATAAATTCCTTGAAGTCAAGTACAACTTTTTCCAATTTGTATCCATAACACTAAATCCTAAAAACTAAACAGGAAGTACTTAAAAATTATTTAATCACTTGGTTATTGAACCCACACAGATATTACATATAGCTCAAACTCAACTAGGAAATATTTGGGAATGGGGAGGGGGTATGGGAGGGTAGAGAGAGATACTGCTAAAAAAGAAAAGGAAAAAGATAATATCAAGGAAGGAACAGACACAAGCAATATAAATTCTTTAATACCAAAGGAACAGTTAAAAGAAAAAAAAAGGAAAAGGAAAGAACTAAACTCAAAAAAAAAAGGAAGGGGATGATATAAATTGCTTCTTAGATAACAGGAATGGCTAAATTAATTGTGGCCTGTAGCTTGTAATGTTATGCTAAAATGATAAAAGAAATTATTTTAAAGAATCCTAAGGATTGTGAACTGATTCAGAATAAAGTATATAGAACCAGGAGACTAGTTTTTCAAGGACAACAATACTATAAAAAAAAAACTTTGAAATGAAAAATGAACACATATCTATAAAAAGATAAGTAGACATGACCATTTCATTCATTGTACTTGACAATGTTTATTTGTATTTAGGCTGACTTCTTTCTTTCAATTTTTAATTGGTAGGGGTTTGGGGAGGAGGGAACTAACAATAGAGAAAAAAAGTTGGATATAGAAATATATATATAATATTCACAGAAGAGAATAGAAAGAAGTTCAGAATGAAGCACAAATAGGATTGTTTAGAGATTAATGAAATTTGTAATAAACTTATTTTTTTAAAGCAAGCAGTAAATGGAGATTCAGTTTATTCAGAATCATCTTTCGGTATTCTGATAGATATATAGAAATACCCCTTTTTGGTATAAGTTCAAAATTAAAATTATACAAAGAAGAATAAGGGGAATGAAAAATATGTATTACCCAGATTTGTCCATTCAATTGTGTGAACATCCTATCAAATTAGTCCATCTGTATATGTATTTTGGGCAAATGCAATGTGTGAATTATGTGAAAGGAATAGAACTCTGCACGAAGAGATGTCATCTGAAGTTCTAGACAAGGCTATATTGTATTTTGAAGACTGCCTCAATATCTTCAACAATTTAAAACTGTTGGTTACTACAGCATTGGTATTCCCCTTCAAACATAAACATGGCTGAGAGTTATAGAACCATGGGAATAATTAAAATGATAAATGACAAAAATGTCAAAATAACAAAAAGTTCATGTTGTAATGAAAGGGCATAGTATGAGTTGGATATAGCATTATTGATGATAATTTGCAAAGATTGGGTGGATGAGGTATAATATTAGTCATACTTATGTCCAGGAAAGAAAGGATCATATCAAGAAAATGAGAGATAACAGATGAGTAATTCAGAGTGTACACTGGTATCCTTGAGACATAAATGAACATAAGAATATTGATCCTCTTTGTGGAATTTATGGGGAAACATGAATAGGGCAGAATGAGAAGGTATAGAAAAGTTACCATCTGTATGGATTGATAGAGTCCCCACATTTATGAAAACATAGCTCATTAAAAATTGCAATGTAAGATTTTTTAAAATGTTTATGTTTTATGTTTAATAGCATTCTTATTTCCTCTACCCCTTTCTCCTTTCCTACTTAAAGAACCATCCTCAGAGCAAAGGATAAAAGAGAGAGGCAATTCAGTAAGACTAACAAACACATATTCTTTTAATTTGTGTTAAGTACCTATAGCAGCTGAAATGATGTTAATAATGATAACTGTGATGGTTAAAATATTCTGAGAGATAATTTCTGGATAATTTAATCATTTTGTTAATAAGACCAGCAGTTGTTATTAATATAAAGATAATCATTTGACAGTCTCTCTTAGACCAAGAACCATCATGATGACAGGCAAGTTTATATACCCTTCAAAGAATAAGTTTCCCCCGGGGTGGGAACCAACCCTGATTGATTAACAATAAGAGAACAAATACTACAATGAGGGGCTGAGAATAACATCATATCATCCTTGGACAGAGAGCCTTTTTCTATTCCCAGACCATTTCAAACTTGAGCAATCTATTCAAAAAATTTATGCTCCACCTAAAGTCTGAGCAGAAAACAATGGTTACCCCACCTAGGTGGAGTCTGAACAGGAAAGTTAGTCCAATCTCACTATCAGCCATGTCCTTCAAGAGAATGAATTTATTAAAGGGGGGGGGAGAACTCCTCAAATCACTTATTATTATTAATAAGAATTTCTTCCACGATGATGATGATGATGGTACTATAATTAGAAATTACATTGTATTTATTATGTATCATCACTGTCATAAGCACTTTGTCTCATTTGATCCTCACAACAACCCTTGTGAGATAGTTGCTATTATTTCAACTAGTATCTGAGAAGAAATTTGAACCCAAGTCTTCCCAACTCCTGATTCAGCATTCTAACTCTGTCACCTAGCTGGCTCCTCAATCCAATCTTTTTCTCTGTAAAATATTATGAGTAATGGAAATAATAAGATCATGGAACCTCAGTAAAGGAACTTGCCAGCTGGCAAGGATCCAGTAAATCTCTGCAGAAGATAAGTCCCCTATTAACAAGACATAAATCCCTGCACTAGTCTGAAAAGATTGTCTTTGAGCTACAGCTCCTCATCTACATGTACCTGATTACTTCATCTTCTGACCCCTTTTGCCCCTTATAAAACTCACTTTCTCCTCAGTTGAATTACCACCTCCCTTTGAGAGATCCGACTCTTCCTGGGGAGTATGGTACCTCAAATATGCCTTTGCTTGTTTGGAGAAAACTTGAGTCTGAATTCTTTCAAGAGACTACCTGCACCCTGAACCTCAACAGAAATGCTTTATTTTCTTGGGTTATCTACCTTCCAAACACTCATTCCGGGCCACTATTTTAGAGAGAACTCCATTCATGCTTATCTCTGAACCTTCACTGAAATCATCTTCCTTCTGCCTGCCACCTTACTCTTCCCTGAACACCTTTTGTCCTGGGGTCTCCTCTCCAGTCTGGTGACTCTTCTCCCCAGAACCATTCCTTTGACTGCTGCATTATTCTTTCCCTTCTTCACCAAGTGTTCAACTGTCAGTTCTATTTTATATTTTTCTTCCCCTTATTTGAATGCATGCTATTTGAGGGTAAGGTCTGTCATGTTTGCTTGTATTTTTATACCCAGTACTTATCAGAGTACCTAGTTCATAATAAGTTCATAACAGAACAGATGTTGTATTTATCTGTCCACTCATTCTGCCATCTACCGAGTCAATGTTCTGAACCTATAATCCTTCAGTTCTTCAAAGAAGTAAGAGACATTCAAGGGAAAATCTTATTTAACATTTTCCTAGATAAACTGGTCAAGTGGAAACAAATTCCTGGTTTCAGTTCAAAGATTTGGCTTCACTAATACAAACAGTAATATTATCATTTATAAATGATTAGAATCTTGTCAGTCTCTGGTGTCCTTGAAAAATCTGTCTTTGAACCAAGAAATAATCATTTACTTCAGTGAGATACAAAATGAACCATGCAAATGGGAACTCTGAGTTACTCATTTGAAGACTAATTGGAGGAGAAAACAAGTCTGGTGCCTAATGTGTATTTGCTTAAAAAATGGACTGTATGTGGGAGGACCAAGTTATTTTAGTCTTTTTACATCTCTCCCTTGGCTCTTTAAGTGGTTGATATTTTATCATAAATTCAAAACACTTTGCTGCTACAGGTACCCAATGTAATGAAGATATCTGAGCTTCTTAAAGAATATTTAAAAGATTCCAGGCAGGATGCATAAGTGTAGAGGTAGTGAAGTTTGATTACTGTAGGTACAGTGAATAAGACCATCGTTGAAGTTTGAAAGGTATTCAGGGATGAGAAAGTAAATGTCCATCTGAGGAGTTTGGACTTAATGCTATGTAATAGAAGACCATTTTTTTTAAATCTGAAGATGTAGTAAGACCATAGGATGGTGAAATGGGATTTTTGAATTGGTTTCAGTCTCTCTGAAATTTTCCTATTTACACAATCAAGAAAGATTCACTGGAGAGGATAAAGCATGCAATCTGCCCTTTCAGAGTGATCACACTATTACCTTCCGCAATACTCTCAGTCTCCCCATTCTAAATAGAACTGAAGTATGTCCCTCAGCACAATCCCTTCTGATAATCCTTCTAAGGGAAAAAAAATCAGCATCTCTGGAGCCGGACTACCTGTGCTCCAGGGCAATTAGATGGCACAGTGGATAGAACATTGACCATGGTGTCAGGAGGGCAGGAGTTCAAATCCAGTCTCAAACACTTAACACTTACTAGCTGTTAACCCTAACTACCTTGCAACCAGGGCCATCTCTAGTTGTTCTGATTCATACCTGGTCATTGGATCCAGATGACTCTGGAGGAGAAAGTGAGGTGACTTAACATAGCACCCCCTCACTTAAATACAATTCATGTGCTTACTACAGCATCTCCTCCCTGATGTCATGGTCCTTTGAGGACAAAGGACAAACCATCATCACAATCTTGCCTCTAGTGGGGAAAAATTTGCCTTCAGATGCTTTCCATCTGTGTGACCTTGAGCAATCCACTTAACCTCTGTCATTCTCAGGTTCTTCATATGTAAATAGAGAAATACCATCATTATTATTATTATTATAGTTAACATTTATATAGTATTAATTATGTTTCAGGCACCTTACAATTATTTTCTCATTTGATTCTCACAACATCACTAGAAGGTAGGTATTGTCATTATTCCTATATCATAGATGAGGAAACTAAGACTGAGAGAGATTTAGTGATTTTCCTAGAGTCACATAGCTAGTAAGTGTCTGAGGACAGATTTGAACTCAGGCCTCCCTGACTTCAGACCCAGTTCTCTCTCTCTGCTGTGATACCTAGCTATTCTTATAATAATAATAATAATAATAATGATAATAAAACTTAACACCCAAATCTATTAGGCAGTACAATGAGATATTTGTAAAGTCTTTGCAAATATTAAAGTACTATATAAATGTTATTTCAGTTATTAAAGGATTCTTAATATTTTGTGTCGTGGATCCTTTTGTCAACTGGTCAGTAAATATGATAGACTTTAACAAGCATAAATGAAAATTCTTAGGATTATGAAGGAAACCAATTATATAACAATATAATTATCATTTTAAAAAGAATAAACAGTTCATGGACTCCCACATTTAGAACATTTGATCTATTTGACCATAAGGAAATAAAGGTTCACAGAGAAGAAGTAAATTCCCCAAGGTCATACAAATAGTAAGTGAATGAAAACTGTGGCATGCTGGATGAATTTGAGAAAAAAGAAAATAGAAATAGAATTATTTCAATGGTCCAACTATTGGAAATCAAGGATAGTTGTAGTTATAATGGATAGGTCATAGCAAGGTTGTAAAGGGAGGACTAATAGGGGTTGGTGTCATATTGAATATGAAGACCTGACAGATTAAAGAGAGTCTAAACCAACTTGATAAAGTGGAAAAAGCATCAGACTTGGAGTCAGGAGATACCTGGGTTCAAATTCTGCCTCCACCTGGCACATATTAAGAATTGATTTAAAAAAAACAACCTTATCTATCTATTGATCACAATGAGATCACCCAGGTAGATCAGGACTTAGAAATCTCTTGGGGCATATGCTCAGCTTGGAAACTCTACATATATCCCTTCCCTTCTTTTCCTGTGCCACAAGGATCTGATAGTCGCTGGCCATTGCCCAGCAGGCAAATCCAAGACATTCTAAATTTGCAGTATGGTGTCCTGATCACTCCAGATGGTGTGTTTATAGTTAAACATTCTAATATTCCAAATCTTCCTGTGTAGCTTTCCTTTGTACAGTGCATAACAATAGCTAATTTATCTCAAAGAACTCTATGGGATAGCGTATACAAGTGTGATTATCCCTATTTTATATATGAGGAAACTAAGGTCCACAGAATATTACTTGCCTAAGATCAAGTAGTGAGTGTCAGAGGTGGGAGGTGAACTCATGTGTTACTACAGTGTCAATCAATTGCCTTTTGATATCAGTCACCATTCCAAAAAATCCTGCCCTTGAAGGCAAAGATTATCTTGTTATATTGTATTTGTATCCCTAGCACTTAATACAGTACCTGAAACATAACCATTAATAATTTTTATTCATTCATTCATTCATTAATGAACCAAGGAATCAATATTACAAGATTCACTAATAACTGCTTTTGCTAGCAACTCCGTTGGATAGTGATTTAGGTCATCTATCTTAGAGAGGACAATTCCTTAAAACCAATCTCAAAAAGGGTAGGTTCTGGGAGATAAATAGTGTATGGTTATCCCTTCTCCATCGTGACTTTCTCCAACATGGTTTTGATATAACATGGGTTGGTATGAGAAATTAAATGGGAATTTTAGGGGATTTTTGCAGAAGCCACAGCTGACACACAAAAGCCAGCAGATGGCACAGAACCTATGACCAAATACTAACCCATAAACACACCTTAAAAGAAAAGAATAGAAAAAATTAAAACTTCTCTGGTATGATGGCAGGGCCAAAAAATTTTACACTGATTTTCCAACTCTCAAGGAGCATTACATCCCTAACCCCCAACAATATGAATGGTGTAACTATACATTGTTTCTAGTCTATACCTTACATTGTATTCATGTCACAAAGAATTTCTGATTCTAATACTGTTTCTCAGATCATTCCATTCCTGGGTCACTGGGACATAAAATCAAACCAAGATTCCTAAACTTTCAACATTACACACAGTTCCTGAATGGAACCTACCTTTCTCTCCTCAAAGAACACTGTTTCCTATACTTGCAAAGTAGTATAATATAAAGAATACTGGTTTAGGAGTCAGAAGATCTGAATTCAAATCCTATTTCTTCTAATAGATGCATTACCTTAGGCAAATCACTTAACCTGAGATCCAACTTTATCGTCCAAATAATTAGGGAATAGGGCTAGTAAGTCTGTCTTCCCTTCCATTTCTAGACATTGAGAGTACTCAGCCCCTACTTGATGACTGCTATACTCAATGGGTGATTTGAAGAGGCTGGAGCCTGTCTTTATCAAGGAGAAATTTTAGGAATACTACTGGAACCTGAGTACAAGATAGCCCTATCTCTTCATTGATTCTCAAGACCTGCCTTGGAAGTGTCAGATATATTATGATAGGTCCCTCTTATCGATAGCATAAGTCACAATATAGAAGGGAAAACATACACTATTTACCTCCCAGAACTTGCCCTTTTTGAGAATGGTTTTAAGGAATTGTCCTCTCTAAAATGACCTAAATCACTATCCAACGGAGTTGCTAGCGAATGCAGTTATTACTGAATCTTGTAATATTGATTCCTTGGTTCATTAATGAATGAATAAAAATTATTAATGGTTATGTTTCAGGTACTGTATCAAGTGCTAGGGATAACAAGATATGGACAGTATGAAGGCCACAGGAGCTATAGTCGCAATGCTGGAAGATACCAAAAGGATTATCTAGACCAGCTACCTCATTTAAAAGATGCAGATGCTGAGACCCATTGACCTCTATGAGGCATAGTTAACAAACAGGGAAGCCAAGAATTCAAATTGAGGTCTTGATATTTCATATTCAGTGCTTTTTTGCAGAATCATGATATCTCTTGCTTCATCTCTTTCATAGCTATAAAGGTTTACAATTTGAGTTTTATTTGTAGGATGACTCAAATATAAAGATCACCTGAGACCCATTGTCAAGCACAGCTGAACATGTTATCACTTAAACCTTTATGTGCATTTCAACCCATGAGCCCTAGGAATCTTAGAAGATTGGCCCAGGAAGAATCATTAACCATGGTAGCTAACACCCTACATTCCTTTGTTCTTCACCTCTTCCTTACACTTGCGTAGCAGATAGTACTTTCTGGTAAACCAAGATTTGGTTCTCTTCCTGGGTGAAAACATGCATATATCCATGCTGTTACCACTAGTTACAAGACTATCCCAACTCCTCTTTATGTACTCACTTGGTACAGTTCTGGTGACCAAACTCTTTAACTTCTGATCTTGGAGGTGTGGCTCAGTCATTCAGTCATATCCACCTCTATGTGTGACCTCATGGATTTTGGAAAAGATACTGGAGTGATTTGCCATTTTCTTCTACAATGAGTCCTCATTTTACAAATGAGGAACTGAGGCAAATAGGGATTAAGTGACTTGCAGGTTCACCCAACTAGAAAATTCCTTGAGGCTGGATTTGAACTCAGATCTTCCTGACTTTATATTGGGGCACTATCCAATGAACCACCTAGCTGTTTGTTCCTACTTCTGATCTTGCAACTCCTCAATTCCACTAAGACTTGGCAAATAACTGCAGCACAACATGCTGGAGTGAAACATTCAGACTGGACCTGTGTGGTCAGATTCTGTCTCATCCTGAGCCCTAATATCCAAGCTAATCTACATAGAGACTTTGGGATAATTTTTATTTCATCTTAAAACATTTTTACCTTAGGTAGTTAGAGGTACACAGTGCTTAGAGAGCTGTCAGTCAGTCAATAAACATTTATTAGGTGCCTCAGATACTGTGCTAAGGACTGAGCAAACAAAAAAGACAAAAGACAGTCCCTGCCTTCTTAGAATTCATTGTCTAATGGGGGAGAACTAAGTTTAATTTTGTCTCAAATATGTATTAGTTCTGTGCTTCTAGAAAAGTTATCTGAGGCAATTTAATTCAATAACCTCTCTGGGTTCATCCAATTCTGAATCTGTGGACTATTTCAAAGTCTTCTAACTAAACGGGTCACAGTATTGCCTGGTCCAATGAGTTTTAATGTCCATATCACCAGTGACTCAGTATCTTTTCTAGACCTATGAAACATCACACTTCTCTCCAGGTTGAGCTTACTCATTCTAACCTGCTCTTACACTAGCAGGTCTAAATTCCCAGAAATTATCTACCAACACATTGTTACAATCAAATTCTATCAGGTTCTAGGAATAATCCTGTTGAAAAGAAATAGACTATCCTTACTCACCCCTCTAATTCTTGAGATTCCATCTAATGTGCTTTTTTTGCCACAAGCAGCCATTCACAATAACAACAGTTTTAGATCTTAAGAATAGTCATTAAAATGAATAATTTCAATTATGTTGAATTAAAAAGTTTTGCACAAATAAAAGAAATGTAGCCATGGTCAGAAGGAAAGCAGAAAATTGGGGGCAGCAGGGAATTTATAGACAATTTCTCAGATAAAAGTTTCATATCTTAACTAACTATATAAAGAATTTTATAAAATCTATAAGAATATGAATAATTCTCCAATTGATAAATAGTCAAAAGAATGGCTGGACAAATTGTGGTATATGATTGTGATGGAATACTACTGTACTATAAGAAATAATGGGTTTGATGATCTTATAAAATATTTATAACAGCTCCCTTTGCGGTGGCAAACACGGATATAAACATGCACAAAATAATGAAGAGTTAAATGAGCAGAACCAAGAAAACATTGTAAATAGTAACAGCAAAATTGGTGTTTTTTTTAATTTTTAATTCATGGAAAAAACAAGCATTTCTAAAACCTAGTATGATAAAAAAAGGAAATTGAAAAATTAAACTGCAAATCTATTATGTACAATTTGCTATTTTTTTAAATATATAATTAACTTATCAAGTAAATTTCATTTTTTTCTTTTTCCTTTCCTCCCCCAATCTAGAGATGGCTACAATTAGACACAAATATATGTAGATGTGTGTGTTTGTGTGTGTGTGTGTGTGTGTGTGTGTGTGTGTGTGTATACACATATATATATATATATATATATATATATATAAAATCAAAGTTCTTTCTCTGGATGCAGATAGCATCTTCATTCTTATGTTCTTTATAGTTAACTTGAGAATTCATAATAGTCAAAATGACTTATTCACTCAAATAGGGAAAAAATATTGCTCTTACTGCATAGAGTGTTCTCTTGGTTCTGCTCATTTCACTCTTCATTATTTCCTGCAAGTCTATCCATGTTTTTCTAAGATCATTGGATCATCATTCCTTATAGCACAGTAGCATTCCATCAAAATCAGATAATAGGGGCAGCTAGGTGGCTTAGTGGACAAAGCACTGGCCCTGGAGTCAGGAGTACCTGGGTTCAAATCCAGTCTCAGACACTTGATAATTACCTAGCTGTGTGGCCTTGGGCAAGCCATTTAACCCCGTTTGCCTTGCAAAAAAAAAAAAAAAAAAAACCTAAAAAAAAATCAGATAATTTAACTTGCTCAATTATTCCCCAATTGATGAACATTGCCATAGTTTCCAGTTTTTTGCTACCACAAAGAGAGCTGCTATAAATATTTTAGAGCATATAGATTCTTGGGGCAGCTAGGTGGCTTAGTGGATAAAGCACCGGCCCTGGAGTCAGTAGTACCCGGGTTCAAGTCTGGTCTCAGACACTTAATAATTACCTAGCTGTGTGGCCTTGGGCAAGCCACTTAACCCCATCTACCTTGCAAAAACCTAAAAAAAAAACATAGATTCTTTTCCTTTTCCCTAATCCTCTTGGGAAACAGACCTAGTGGAGGTATTGCTGGGACAAAAACTATAGGCAGTTTCATAACACTTTGGGCATAATCTAGATTGCTCTCCAAAATGCTTGGATCAGTTCTACCCACAGTGAATTAGTGTCCGAACTTTTCTACATCCTCTCCAACATCTGTCACTTTTCCCTTTGATCATATCAGCTTATCTGCTGGGTATAAAATAATATCTCAAGGTTGTTTTAATTTTCATTTCTCTAATCAATAATGATTTAGAGAATTTATATGTCCATAAATAGTTTGAATTTCTTCATTGGAAAGCTGCCTGTTCTTATCCTTTGATTATTTATCAATTATGGAATGATTCAAATTCTTATAGATTTTACAAAGTTCTTTATATATTTTTAATATGTGATTTTTATCTGAGAAATTGTCTATAATTTTCCCCACTTTTCTGCTTTCCTCCTGATCTTGGCTACATTTGTTTTAATTGTACAAACCATTTTAAACTTCATTTAATTAAAATTTATCCATTTTATGCCTCACTCTTCTCTCTATCTCTTGTTTATTTATAAATTGGTCATCTATCTATAAGTCTATTCTTAAATTTTCTATAATATCACTTTTTAAATCTAGATTATATATCCATTTTGACCTTATCTCAGTATTTTAACATGTTGATCTATGCCCAATTTCTGCTATACTGCTTTCTAGTTTTCCCAATTACTTTCATCAAATAATGAATTCTTATCCCAAATTCTTGAGTCTTTATACTTATCAAAGGTTATCTATTTATTTGCTGCTCTGGATTATCTCTCTACTCTGCACCTCTCTATTTCTTAACCAGGTAGTTTGATAATTACTCTTTTATAATACAGTTTAAGTTCTGGTACTGCCTTCCTTTCCATTTTTTTAATTAGTTCTTTTTATATTCTTGACTTTTCATTCTTCCAAATGAATTTTGTTTCATTTTTTCTAATTCAATAGATAGAATATTGATTATTTGATTGGGATAACATCAAATATATAAATTAGCAAAAATTATCATTTTTATTATATAGCTCCCTCCTACCCATTTTATTTTTATAAATAAGTGGGTTTTTAATTTTATGTATATAATACCTGGGTTTCTTTTGGCAGGTATATTCTTAGGTATTTTATGCTGTCTAGAATTATTTTAAATTGGGATATCTCTTGCTATCTGTTGTTGTAGGGGTTTGTTTGTGACATATAAGAATGCTAATAATTCATGTGGATTTACTTGGTAGCTTGATACTTTGCTAAAATTATTAATTGCTTCAATTAACTTTTTGAGTCTTTGCAAAAAATTTTCTATTCTGATTTCTTGAATTTCTCTTTCTTCTCTTATTAATATTGCTAGGATTTCTGATACCATACTAAATAATGCTGGTTACAGTAGGCATCTTGTTTTATACCTAGTCTTACTGGAAAGGCTTCTAGTTTATTGCCATTACAAATAATATTTGCTTATAGTTAGATTACTTTTTTATCAATTTTTCAATTTTTTAAGGAATAACTTAATGAATAAATCATTTTAACTATTATCAATTCTCTAACTACAAGGGACTAATGATGGATGAAACTATCTGCATCCAGAAAAAGAACTGATAAATAGAAGTATACATAAAAATTATTTTACATATATACACATTTGTGCCTAATAGTAACTATAGGTTATGTGTGAAGGAAGAAAAAAGATTTTTTTAAAAAGAAATTTATTGGATAACTTTATTATATATTTAAAAGGAATAGCAACTTGTGTGTGATAGATTTGTAGTTTCATGTACAATCATTCTTTTTTCTATTCTGTGTTATGGAAATGCTTTTCTTATTTCTTAAGTTCAAAAAATAAATTTAAAATTTTTTAAAAGAGTGACAATTAACTCAATTTTTAAAGGTAAAAATAATAATATTATATTATGTATTAATTATTATATAATCACATAATTAATAAATATATGATAATAATATTATTAATACTGCTATATCAAATAAATAAAAGTACATTACAATACATATTTGGGCACTGGCTTATAAGAACCTGACATGGAAATATGTGAGGGAGAAAAACTCTTGTACTTAGAAAAAATTTCAGCCTTCAATGTTTATTGGATCATTCAGGAACATCTGCACCACACAAAACTGTTTCTTTGTACTTTTTGACTGTTCAATCTTATTACTCTTCAACTACTCAAACAGAGGCCTTGCAAACTTTTAATTAGCCATCACTCTCAAATGAGCATTCAGAAAGCATTGACTTCTAATGTCAATACTGGTTCTCTTGAAGTCAATCAACTGCAGAACTAATCAAAGTGGTTACCTAAGTTAAAGAAACTATGCTGGACAATTACTCATTCACCTGGTTACTGTGCTATCCATTCAGAATGGAAATCACAACAAAACAGTTCACGGTTCACTCTTTAAGTTGACTCATCAGCAAACTGAAGCAGTACAAAACCCTCCCTATGCAGATGTGGTAACAGAGAACACCAAGCTATTACCCAAGGCTTAGTCTTCCTCTAACTCTAGGGTGATACTGAAAAGCAATATTAGTCATGGAAGCTATTGGAAATTAATCCCATTGCCTCAATTCTCTTCCTGACCAATCAGCAATCACTCAGCTGAAGTCTTTTCTCAGCAGTCTGCTTTGAACTACAATAGCTCAGAAAGAGAAGTTTTTCAGCCCCTTCCTGGTTCTTCAACTTTTTCAGATTCTTCTTCTTCCCTGGAAGTTGTTCCTAGCCTTTGCTCTTTTTTTTTTTTTTTGCCATCTTCAGTTGCTCAAATGAGTGGCTCCAGACTTTTACATTTAGAAAGTCACATCTCACCAACTCCTATTAAATTAACAGACCTTTTAAAAATCATATTTTAGTCTCTTAACGTTCTGTGTCTGTGTCTGTGTCTCTGTCTGTGTCTCTGTCTTTGTCTCTCTCTCTCTCTCTCTCTCTCTCTCTCTCTCTCTCTCTCTCTCTCTGTATATGTGTACCTGACTCTGTGTGTGTATGTGTGTCTCTATCTGCCTATCTCTGTCTCTGTCTCTCTCTCTCCTTTTTAGTTATAAAATATATATTTATATTTATAAATTGGAAGAGGCACCTTCATACCTAAGCTCTGAAGAATCCAACAAAATAATGTGTCTGAGCAGGGGTATTTTTTACAATCACATTTCCCTTGTTTTTAATAAATAAAAGTTCTTTCTCTACCTCTTTATAACATTAAATTCTTCCTTTACAAGTAAAGCATAATTCCATATCATTGATATAGTCTACCATCCATATCTTGTTTAAAAGCTATCTATAAAAGCCTTTATCTTATATATTTCCTTTATATATATATATATATTTATGCATATATTTACATATTAAAACAACTTTGTTAGGTAGCCAAATGTGATCCATAATAGTAACAATCTTTCCATACCCTTTGACAGTTGTTATAAATTTCTTCCTTCACACAAACATGCTTTCAGCCCTATTCACACCATTAATTACATCTTATGAAAAAGGCTCTTTAAGACCCAATGTACTTCCCTTTATGAATTACTTCTATTTCTTCATCACTTTAATCAATTTTGACTAACTGGGAGATGGAGACAATTGAAGTTTTTTTTTGAACAACTGGAATTACCATGATAACAGTTACTCTCTGAGGCATCCTAAGACCTCAAGAAAATGAAAGACAAGGTCCTAATACCTTGATTCACCATTTTCTGTACAATCTTTCTTAGCATCAGTGCATATCTGAAAATTTTTCCACCCTCTTCTTGGCCTGTAGATAAGAACTTGATGTGAATGCCCAGCACTCTCAATGCCACAGAGGGATTATTTGATGTTCTCAAAAATTCATGCTTTAAATAATTACCTAGAACCCCCTAAGATTGATTTCAAGTCAACCTCATAACCTCTATGACTTTCTCACAAGATATTAGTAATAATAATTACATAACTTTGCCATAGTTAAATTATAGGTTCAAGCCCTATATATCTTATATGCCATATCCTGCCCAACTAGGCTTCCAAGACGCTACATCACCAATTATAGAAGAATTAATATACTTCCATGATCATACCCTTGGGCAAGTCACTTAATCCCATTGCCTTAAATAAATAAAATAAATAAAAAATTTTAAATTAAAAAATATTGATGTTTTATAAGACAGACTTTTCATTTTGAACATACATAGCCCATCAAATGTAGGTCTTCTGAGGCTCTTTGGAAGTCTCTCTGCTTTTCTGTGCCTGTCAGCTGCCACTATTAAGAACATTTCAAGAGTATCTGTAATCACATTATTGTTTGTCATCCCAGGTTCTAAGGAAATAAGGTTTCCTCCTTTTTTATTAAATATAATTTGTTTTTTTAAAAAACTGTATAAGCCCTTTTTCCCCTAAAGAAAAGATACATTTCTGACAAAAAAAAAAAGTTGCCCTGAGTCCTACCATGGAGAATGAAGTGCATTTAAGCATGTCCATTTACTTTTTTTGTAAAAGGTATGTCCAAAGATGGACCATGAAATTGTATTATAATTTTTCTTAATAGGCTTACTCTTGGCACAGAACCAAGTAGGTAAGACAGAGTTTTTATTAGATCCACAAGGGTTACAAGTATTGGCAGTATCGTTCCCCAAAACTTGATATATGAGACAAATGCTATGTAAGCTTTTAAGTGCTACCAAAAATAAGTTACCATTATTGTTAGGATTATTGTTTTCATAGTTTCCATAGCTTCCACACTTCTAGCAATGAGATTCTCTGTGTTTGGGTAACCTAGTACTAAAAAGGAAGATCGGGTTTATTTTAAAGATGGATATTTCTAAAGTCTATGCTACCTTGAAAACCCAAAGAAAGACCCTTGCACATTGAATGGATACCTGTGGGAAACAATAAGCAGGCATCAATGGACTGCAATCTGCATGACTGGAACAATACCCTTAGTGATGAGATTATAGACCTAATGAAATACCATAATCATTATTATCATTAACATTATTTAAAGTACATTTTAAATGAAGATTTCAGGTCCTGTTCAGATATAACCCAGTCCTGCAGGTGGAAAGTCCAGTTGGATGACAGAAAAACATAAGGATTAGAGTCACATTATCTGGTAGCAAAAGTGCATAGATGAATGCATCTAGGTTACAAATGTAAAGCCTATATCAGATTGTTTTCTGTTGGGGGCAGGGGAAGGGAGAAAAATTGTAAAACTCAAAGCCCTGCAAAACAATGATTGGTAAAAACTACCATTTTATGTAGCTGGAAAAATAAATAAAATATTTATTCAAAAAAATGTAAGTTCCTTGAAGGCAGGTCCTGTTTCAGAAGTTATGCCTTCTTTTTAAACACAGTGCTTTGAAGTATACTTGGAACAACTGTGTTTAATAAATGTTTGTTGGTTTAAAAAAATAGTTATTCATCTAGCATTTACATACATAATTTTACTTGAGTCTCCCAACACCCCTGTGGGATATCTCCCACTACTATTATTATTATTATTATTATTCCTGTTTCACAGAAAAAGAAATGGAGGTTCAGGTGAAATGACTTACCTACTGTTATATAGTTAGCAATTGTCAGATACAGGAGTTGAACCCAATCCTCTCACAACTCCAGATCTAGGACTCATTCTGCTTCACAATGCTGCCTCTTACTGGTTGGTGTTAAGCAGAATAGGGAATTTCCAGATAGATGGGTGGTTGTCTGTAATTTTTATTATGACAATTCCTTTTCTTCACTAGTACCAGTAAATGAAGATGTTATGTTCGCTATGGTGGGAGAAGGGGAAGAAAAAAGAAGGTAGAGTGTATGTGTGCCCAGTGAACCAAAGTCCAAACTTCAAAACAGACTAAGGGACAATTTGCATTACAAATTGATTTTTATCAATTTAAAAAAAAATCAGGACATTCCTTTTGGCTCCACAGTAACTTTACCTAATGCATTGAAAATGTATTTAAGGTGGGGCCAAGATGGCGGAGAGAAGACAGGCACAGTTCTAAAGTGTCCTGATCTCTTCCCCATCTATCACATGAAACAAACCTCTTAAAAGAAATCCGAACCAGGAAACGCAGAAAGAGAAGCCAGGAGAGGAAAATCTACCTCAGGATTCGTCTCCCGCAGCAGCCTTGGCTAAGTACCAGCAGCTGAGTCCGAGCTCCCAGGGAAGATCAGCCAGACCAACAGCTGAATTGGAACCGGGAGTTTGAGGGCCCGAGAGCCGGACCTGCTGGATCAGCGGTGGGGCTGGACGAAGGGGGCTTGAGTCTGCGGGGAAGCAGAGGCACTGGTGTTGGTGCTGTCCCCCTAGAGCTTGGGGAAGGGGCTGCGGGGAGAGGTCTGGTGCAGGAGAGCTGCGGACACCAACCCTGGGCTCCTCAGGTCTGAGAAACTCTGAGTCCACGCCTCCATTGCACTGAGGCCTCCTCCCAAACAAATGCAAATTACTTCTGCCTCAGGCCCAGGTGTGTGAGCAAAAGAACCAGCCCAGTTGAGGAATCACCTCAGGCCAGGGTAAAGCCCACCATTGAGTGAAGGCAAAAGAATTCCATAGTTCCAACTCCTCCCTTTGGGCAAAGGGAGAAGGCCTCTCAACCAAGGTCACAGACACTCCAGAGAGGGCAACCAGCACCTCCTACTGGCCAGCCAGAGAAACTACACTCAGTAAAGCCTTTAGAGATCCCAAGCCCAGGTGAACCAGCCCCACCCAACTCAAGGTCTTAGCATAATAAAGAAGGGTCAGAGCAAAGGGGGATCCATAGAAAAATTCCTGGAAGGGAAAGACCCCAACCCAGAGAGACCTGGAACCTCTGAGGAGAATACAATCTGGTCTCCAGCACAGAAAGACTTCCTTGAAGAAATAAGGAAGGAGTTTAAAAATCAACGGAAAATTTGGGGAAGACAATTAATACCTTGCAAAATGAGAATAATTCTCTCAGATCCTCAAATGAGCAAATGCAAAAAGAAATTAATTCTCTCAAAACCTCAATTGGTCAAATGGAAAGCTCTTTCAAAAGTAGAATCGACCAATTGGAAAAGGGTAATGAAGAAAACTCCTCCCACCAAAAAATAATGGAGTCTACAGAAACTAATGACTCCACGAGACAGCAAGAGTCAGTTAAACAAAATCAAAAAATAGAAAAAATAGAAGCAAATGTGAAATACCTCATCAACAAAACCACTGACATCGAGAATAGATGGAGGAGGGGGAACCTGAAAATTATAGGACTTCCTGAAAACATTGAAGAGAAAAAAAGCCTGGACTTAATATTACAGGATCTAGTGATGGAAAACTGCCCCGACATCATGGAAGCGGAGGGCAAAGTAGTTATTGAAAGAGTACATCGATCCCCACCAGAAAAAGATCCTAAAAGGAAAACACTAAGGAATGTTGTGGTCAAACTCCAGAACTATCAGATAAAAGAGAAAATCCTGCAAGCAGCCAGAAAGAAACAATTTAAAAATATCAAGGAGCCACAGTAAGGATCATGCAGGACCTGGCTGCATCAACATTAAGGGATCGAAGGGCCTGGAACGAGATATTTCGAAGAGCATGGGAGCTTGGAATGCAGCCAAGAATCTACTTTCCTGCAAAGCTAAGCCTTCTCTTCCAGGAAAAGATGGACATTTAACGAAATGGAAGAATTCCAAAAATTTCTGATGAAAAGACCAGAGCTAAACAGAAAATTTGGATATCAAACAGGAGGTTCAAGAGACACATGAAAAGGTAAAAAAAAGGGGGGGGGGGGGTGGTAAAAGGAAAAAAATGCAATCCAGCAAGTTGAAACTGGCTATAATCCCAGCTTGGGGGGGGGGGGGGTAGAGACTCTCATAAATCCTGAGAATCCTGAGAAATGTAACTCTAACAAAGACAATATACCTAGCCAGAAATGCTGGACATCCATGACCTATCCAGGAGACTGATATCTAATGGGATGTAACTGGCTTTAACTCCACCAGGGAGAAAGACTCTAATAACTCTCAGGAATTTGGACTCTATTCAACAGAATATACTGAACTAGAAGGGTCAGACACTCAGAATTTTCTGTGACTTAGATAGAATGATCTAAAAAAAAATACACTACCTCCCTAAAAAGGGGGACAGGAAAGAGACAGGAGGAGGGAGGGGATTGAATGGGACAAATCTCATTACACTAAGAGGTACAAAAAACCTATGGTAATAGAGGGGAAGAAGGGAGTAGAGGAGAAACACCTGAATCTTCTTCTCATCAGACTTGGCTTAAGTCAACCTACACATACACAGTTAACTTATAAAACATCTAACCTTTCAAGAAGTAAAAGGGGAAAAGGGGAGGGGGGACAGAGAAAGGGAAGTGGAGTGGAAGAAATAAGGGGAAATAACAAAAGGAAGGGAAGGGAACAGGGAAAGGGGAAAGAAAGGGGAGGGTGTGATATAGGAGGGCAAACACACTGAAGGGGTGGTATTCAGAAATAAAATATTCAGTAATATGGATAAAGGGGGGGGGGGAAAGGGGGAAAAATACAAACACAGGCAAGATAGCATGGAGGGCAGTAAAGAATTAGTAATCATAACCTTAAATGTGAATGGGATGAACTCTCCCTTAAAACGTAAGCAAATAGCAGAGTGGATTAAAAACCAGAATACTACAATATGCTGCTTACAAGAAACTCATTTGAAGCAGAGAGATACATATAGAGTAAGGGTAAAAGGTTGGAGCAAAATATATTTTGCTTCAGCTGAAGTAAAAAAAGCAGGGGTAGCAATCCTTATCTCAGACAAAGCAGCAGCAAAAATAGATAGCGTTAAAAGAGATAAGGAAGGAAGCTTTATCCTCCTAAAAGGTACCATAGACAATAAAGTCATTTCAATATTGAATATATATGCGCCCAGTGGGACAGCACCCAAATTCTTGGAGGAGAAGCTGAAAGAATTACAGGAAGACATAGACAGAAAAACTCTACTAGTAGGAGACCTCAACCTCCCACTATCATATCTAGATAAATCAAATCATAAAACAAATAAGAAAGAAATTAGGGAGGTAAATAGATTGTTAGAAAAATTAGATATGGTAGACTTATGGAGGAAACTGAATGGGGATAGGAAGGAATATACCTTTTTCTCTGCAGTACATGGAACTTATACAAAAATTGACCATGTACTAGGACATAAAAACCTAATGATCAACTGCAGAAAGGCAGAAATAGTGAATACATCTTTCTCAGATCACAATGCAATAAAAGTCATATGCAATACTGGGCCAAGGAGATATAGACCCAGAGCAAACTGGAAACTGAATAACCTCATCATAAAAAATGAGTGGACCAAAAAACAAATTATAGAAAGAATTAACCATTTTATCCTAGATAATGATAATAATGAAACAACATACCAAAACCTATGGGATTCATTCAAAGCAACACTCAGGGGATATATTATAGCTCTAAATGCTTATATGAATAAATTGGAGAAAGAGGAAATCAATGAACAAAACATGCAACTAAAAAAATTAGAGAAAGAACAAATCAAAAATCCCCAATCAAATACCAAATTAGGAATTTTAAAAAGTAAAGGAGAAATTAATAAAATTGAAAGCAAAAAAAATTGAATTAATAAATAAAACCAAAAGTTGGTATTATGAAAAAACCAATAAAACTGATAAACCTCTGGTCAATTTGATTAAAAAAAAGAAAGAAGAAAACCAAATTGCTAGTATTATAAATGAAAAAGGTTAACTCACCACCAATGAGGAGGAAATTAAAGTAATAATTCGAAATTATTTTGCCCAACTTTATGCCAATAAATTTGATAACCTAAGTGAAATGGATGAATATTTACAAAAATATAAGTTGCCCAGGTTAAATGAAGAAGAGATTAAATACCTGAACAACCCTATCTCAGAAAAAAGAAATTCAACAAGCCATTACTGAACTCCCTAAAAAAAAAAAATCTCCAAGACCTGATGGATTCACAAGTGAATTCTACCAAACATTTAAGGAACAATTAGTTCCAATCCTATATAAACTCTTTGGAAAAATAGGGAAAGATAGAACTCTGCCTAACTCTTTCTATAAAACCAATATGGTACTGCTACCTAAACCAGGAAGAGTTAAAACAGAGAAAGAAAATTATAGACCTATTTCCCTCATGAATATAGATGCAAAAATCCTAAATAAAATCTTAGCAAAACGACTACAACAAGTCATCACTAGGATAATACATTATGATCAAGTAGGATTTATTCCAGGAATGCAGGGTTGGTTCAATATTAGGAAAACTGTTAGTATACTCAATTATATCAATAACAAACCTATCAGAAACCATATGATCATATCAATAGATGCTGAAAAAGCTTTTGACAAAATACAGCATCCATTCCTATTAAAAACACTAGAGAGTGTAGGAATAAATGGACTGTTCCTTAAAATAATTAGCAGTATCTATCTGAAACCATCAACAAGCATTATACTCAATGGGGAGAGGCTAGAGGCATTCCCAATAAGATCAGGGGTTAAACAACGGTGCCCATTATCACCACTACTATTCAATATTGTATTAGAAATGTTAGCATCAGCAATTAGAGAAGAAAAAGAAATTAAAGGAATTAGAATTGGGAAGGAAGAGACAAAACTCTCACTCTTTGCAGATGACATGATGGTCTACCTAGAGAATCCCAAGAAATCATCCAAAAAACTACTGGAAACAATTAGCAATTTTAGCAAAGTTGCAGGTTATAAAATAAACCCCCATAAATCCTCAACTTTCCTATATATGACTAGCAAGAAACAGCAGGAAGAGCTAGAAAGAGAAATTCCATTCAAAGTAACCTCAGACAGTGTAAAATACTTGGGAGTCTATTTGCCAAGACAGACTCAGAATCTTTTTTGAAAACAATTATAAAACACTTCTCACACAAATTAAATCAGATTTAAATAACTGGGCAAATATCAACTGCTCATGGATAGGTAGAGCTAATATAATAAAAATGACGATTCTACCAAAACTAAACTGTCTGTTTAGTGCCCTACCAATCAAAATTCCAAAAAATTACTTTAATGAGCTAGAAAAAATTGTAAGTAAATTCATATGGAGAAATAAAAAGTCAAGAATTGCCAGGAGCTTAATGGAAAAAAAATGCAAACAAAGGTGGCTTAGCACTACCCGATCTAAAATTATATTATAAAGCATCAGTCATCACAACTGTTTGGTATTGGCTAAGAAATAGATTGGTGGACCAGTGGAATAGACTAGGTGTAAAAGCAGGAGAGGATTATAGTAATCTGCTGTTTGATAAACCCAAAGAGTCAGGCCACCGGGATAAAAACTCCCTCTTTGATAAAAACTGCTGGGATAATTGGAAGTTATGGAAGAAACTTAGATTAGACCAACACCTCACACCCTTTACCAAGATAAGATCCAAATGGTTACAGGACATAGACATAAAAAACAATACTATAAGCAAATTAGAAGATCAAGGACTAATCTACCTGTCAGATCTATGGAAAGGGGAACAGTTTATGACTAAGGAAGAGTTGGAGAACATCACTAAAAACCAATTAGATGATTTCAATTACATTAAATTAAAAAGGTTTTGGACAGATAAAACCAATGTAATCAAAATCAAAAGAAAAGTAGTAAATTGGGAAACAATCTTTACAACTAATGATTCTGACAAAGGACTCATTTCTAAAATATACAGAGAACTGAGTCATATTTTTAATTGACAAATGGTCAAAGGATATGCAAAGTCAATTTACAGATGAGGAGATCAAAGCAATCCATAGCCATATGAAAAAATGCTCTAAATCATTAATTATTAGAGAAATGCAAATTAAAGCTTCTCTGAGGTACCACCTCACACCTCTCAGATTGGCCAGTATGACCAGGAAGGATAATGATCATTGTTGGAAGGAATGTGGGAAATCTGGGACACTATTACACTGTTGGTGGAGCTGTGAACTCATCCAACCCTTCTGGAGAGCTATTTGGAACTATGCCCAAAGGGCAGCAAAAATGTGCATACCCTTTGACCCAGCAATACCACTACTGGGTCTATACCCTGAAGAGATGAGGAAAAAGGGTAGAAACATTACTTGTACAAAAATATTTATAGCAGCCCTGTTTGTGGTGGCAAAGAATTGGAAATCCAGTAAATGTCCCTCAATTGGGGAATGGTTTAGCAAACTGTGGTATATGTATGTCATGGAATACTATTGTTCTATTAGAAATCAGGAGGGATGGAATTTCAGGGAAACCTGGAGGGATTTGCATGAACTGATGCTGAGTGAGATGAGCAGAACCAGAAAAACACTGTACACCCTAACAGCAACATGGGAGTGATGTTCAACCTTGAAGGACTTGCTCATTCCATCAGCGCAACAATTGGGAACAATTTTTGGCTGTCTGCAAAGGAGAGTACCATCTGTATCCAGATAAGGAGCTGTGGAGTTTGAACAAAGTACAAGGACTATTCCCTTTAATTTAGAAAAAAAAAACCAGATGTCTTATGGTTTGATCTGGTTACCTCTGAGAATTCTGTTCTCTTTAAGGATATGATTTCTCTCTCATCACACCCAATTTGGATTGAGGTACAACATGGAAACAAAGTAAAGACTGACAGAGTGCTATCTGTGGGGTGGGGGTGGGGGGGAGGGAAGCAAGATTGGGGGAAAACTGTAAAACTCAAATAATATCTTTAATAAACAGTCTATTGCTTAAAAAAAAGAAAATGTATTTGATTTATGTCTTCAGAAATATGTCAATGGAAAGCAAGGTACACCCAGACAGGCAGACAATGGGATTTTTTTTTCATTCTCTGACTACTCAGACACATTCTACAGGGTGATTAGGGTGGGAGTGGGGTGGGTCATGTATTTCTTCATAAGATGACTTACAGAAAATGCTTTGACTTCAGGAACATGGGAGAAACCCAGAAGATAAAGGTAATAAATAACAAAAAAGAGATGAACTCTAAATGGGCAGGAGAGGCTAGTGAAGAAAAGAAAAAAAGTCAGGGAGAACAGACCTTTTATTTCCAAGACTGGGACCCTGAACCTTTTCTCAGGTTTGTATTTCTTTAAATATGAAGTTCTTAACCTAAGAGTTGATAACACTTTAAAAAAATAATTTGATAACTGTATTTCAATTGATTTTCTTTGTAAACCTATGTATGAGAATATAATTATTATTCTGCAAAGAGGTCCATCAGATTCCCAAAAGCGTCCATGACATAAAAAAAAAGGTTATGAACTGCTGCTAAATTAAGAATAGTTCTAATACCTGGTAAACCTCTCCTTCTCTTCTGCAGTGAGCTATTGTTGTCTTTGACTTTCGCCAACTGTCTCTGAAATTCAGGACAGTAGTCCTCCCTGCCGGGATTTTTCTTTGTCAAATTGCAGGATATCTTTCTACAGTCCAAGCTATGTGAGTATCCCCAGGAGACATCACTTCAAAGCTTTCCAGTTTTCATCAAAGAAAAGTGGTGTTAATGAAGTTATCAGAGAAAGGACTCCCATTCAGTGCCCACTGCCAGGGACCACCGTTTTAAGGTCAAACCCAGTGTAAAGTAAAGCTCACCATTCATTAGCAGTGATCTTTTAATCCCACAGATATGTGGAAGCTCAACCAGTGGGAAGCCTGAATTTCCTTTGAGATTCAGTATAGGACTTATGAAGAATTGATGTGAATCAAACCCATGGATTCTTGTTGTCACAATTCTAGATTCTAGTTAGTAAATCTAATAATTGTAAGAAATGAATGTTTCTCTCTTGGATTTAATAAATAATTACTGTGCTGGGACCAAGGTTTTTCCCTTTTTTTACTTCCTCATCCAGAAACCCAGCTGTAGGAAACCTCTCTTGTTTGTTTCTTTGTTTTTTGTTTTTTTCAAGGTAATAGGGTTAAGTGACTGGCCCAGGGTCTCACAGCTAGGTAATTATTTAGTGTCTGAGGTTGGCTTTGAACTCAGGTTCCCCTGACTCCAAGAGTGGGGTGCTCCACCCACTGGGCCACCTAGCCACCCAAGAGGAAATCTCTCTTAAAGATTTATACAGGTCAAGATGTAATCAGACAGTTAAAGAAATTCTAAGTTTGAGCTAAGAGGTGTATTCCCACTCCTTGTATTTGCTCAGATAGGTGTGGGGAAATGCTATTTCTTCATTTGTCAGACAGGCAATATGGAAACTAAAGTCTCTTTAACTAAAAATTGGGAGATTTAAGTCATATAACACAAGTGCCTGATTTTAATATACTCTATCTCCCATTGTGTTAAACAATTTGAGTTGATTGGTACACATCAGGAAAACCTATACTTGAAAAAGCATATAAACTTCAAAGGGCCTTTAGACCACCACAATGAGGGGTCTTTAGTATAAGAGAGATAGTCAAATAATAGTCCTTTTATTAATAAATGTGTTGGTATTATTAACAAAATGACCAAATTACCCAAAAACTGGGTTTCTCAGAATTTTTTAAAATTGTCGCATAATAATCTCTAATATTATGAAAATGTGTACATTTACATACATATATGTATACACATGTGTGCATAGGTTTACCTGTAAGTGTGTCTCTCTACATGGGTACACACATGTGTGTATGCATGTATTTGCATGTAAGCACTTGCATATATATCTCATTGTCATACCAGCTGACATTCATATCACTTCAGCCTGGGACCCCTTTTGTCACCTCTTACAGTAGAAAGCCAGAAAAAACTCTCTCCTCTTCAAATCTCTCATCAACTCCACCCTTCATAATAAGCATATAGTATTTTCTCTATCACTGAGGAGTCTTTTGTAAATAATTGTGTTTGAGTACCAGGCTAAACTTAAATTAAGAAATAATAATCTATCATATAATATATATGATATCTCACAACCTACATCTTATCATTTCAGACATTGCTGAACAGATACTTCCTTTTCACCTCTGACCTGTGTTGTCTATATAACACATACTGTGCTGTGTCCTGGCAAACCAGGTCATACACAGCTTGGGTTTTCTTAGACCCTTCAACTGTAGCATCAATCACTGAGCTTGGGGAAAGAAACACAAAGATAAAGATGTGGTTAGGGAACTGAGCTTCAGTCTGAGGCTATTCAAGACAAGCAAGTTTTTGAATTTCCATGGGTTCACAGCTACCATGGCCACTGGTGAGGAAATGGAGACACATTTCCTTTAACACCTCCAGTTGGAAACTTGAGGGAGAAATATCTCGATAAAGCCCCAAAGAGAGGGAAGTGGAGCTTTGTTCTAGATCTCATAAATTACTGAGGAAAAGGTTTATAGAGGCTCAGTGGCCAATCATCTATGACATAGACTGCAGGCATAAAGACACAAAGAGAATAATCAGGGGCAAATGATCACCCATATTCTTTAGCAAGGTAACAGAACATATGTATGTTTGTACAGGCATGCAAATATATATGCATACACATATTTTATATATACATAGTCTCTGAATCACTGCAGGAGCTCATTTTATAGATGAGCAAACTACATAATTAAACCTCTTCTAAAAGAAAAAATTTTAAGTTAAACCTATTTTAAATACCCACCCTCCTTCTTTTAACTATGAAACAATTCAGGTTGGAGCAGATGGGAGAGACTGCCTATAATACTGGATATTTTATAATTTTAGGAGATTTTTCAAAGTCACCTAGAGACCTAGAAAAACTTCCTTCTGAGGTGCTCAAAGAATTCTAAAATAGTATGAAATAGATTCATTTTCCAAAATCTCTACTGTTTTTATATGCATCCATAATAAAACCTGGATTTAAAAAAGTTTCATTTATTTCTGCATCCCCTGACACAGAGTTTGACAATGAGTAGATGCTCAATGGATTAAAATTGTAGACAACATTTAATTTGCACAAGTACTTGGGCATGTGTGCTTTGTGTATTCCATACATACCTATATTTCAAGAATTCAGTTTTGTCAATGTACAACCTCTCCATGACACAGGAGGCATTTTACTCTGTCTGCAAGCATTAATTACTAAAGTTGAAAATACTAAGGATGAACCTCTTTGAACTTAACTAACCTTAATTAAGGGCAGCTAGAGTCCTGGGCCTGGTCATTTAACCCTTTTTGCCTTAGCTTCCTCATTTGTAAAATGAATACTGGAGAAAGAACTGTCAAACTACTTCAGTATCTTTGCCAAGAAAACCCAAATGGTGGTTGGACGTGACTAAATAACAACTACCTTATCAAAAGATAATTAAAAAATTAGAGAGGAAAATGTGGCATAATATCTGGAGAAATGGTCTTGGAACCAGAAAGACATGGGTTCAAGCTCTGAATCTGTCACATACAGGCTGTGTGACCCAAGACAAGATACTTCACTTTTCAGTACTCTTGGCAATACTCAAGACTATGTAATGCAAAAAAGTGCCAACTTGTATTGGTAGATGGAATTTCTTCATCTATAAGTTCCTTAGGACAATTAAATCATAGGTTTAGTCCCTATCCTTAAATTAAATTACTTTTTAAAAATTTGTTGGATTGAATTGATTTGAGAAAACTCAGTCAAAGCCATAAAATCAAAGGCATCAAAGAGATGTTTGAAACCTATTTGGTCCAGGGTTTTGCCTTTAGGCAGGTGAGGTATTATTGTATCCATTTTAAAGATGAAAAATGTGGATCCCAGGAAATTAACTGACTTGCTAGATATCACACATTATAAATGACAAACATTGGAGCCCCAGCAGTAAAGGAATCCCTCTTATCTTTCCAGTTCATATCTACATGCATAATCAGCTTCCACAATTCAGAAGCCTTGAACCCCTATCTTGTTTACCCCAACTCTTCTCTCTGAAACCTTAGAAACTAACAAGGAGTAGAGGAAGAAGATAAGGTTCAAATGGTTCCACTTTACTACATGATAGTTGCTCAGGTATTAAATGGGATGGGTAACTGATGAAGATTTGAATTATTTATAATTTCAGTTATCCATAATATTCTTCCTCCACTCTCATCCTTTCTCCTGATTATCACTAACAATCAAGAGAGAAGTCTGTAGTATCAAACCTGTAGATTGCACATGTCACTAATATTTAAGTTTGTAACAATTTCATAAAACTCTCCCCATTGGTGAAGAGAATGATAACATCATACTGTATACCTGTGAGAGAGGTAGAGTTTGAATGAAGGGGGAATACCTTCTGAAGGTTTTGAGAAAAGACACACATGGTTCCAAATTCTCTTCAGGAAAATGCTCAGAGGAGAGGAAGAAAAGACTTTGGGAAGCCGCTGTCATTATAAAGGAAATCCAGATCCTCAACATTTTTCTGATTTCTTGCTTGTTTCCCTAGGGACTTCAGAGAATTTCCCCTTGGGTGAGACTGGAAAAGGAAGGAGAGGGAGAGGGAGAGGGAGAGGGAGAGGGAGAGGGAGAGGGAGAGGGAGAGGGAGGGAGGGAGGGAGGGAGGGAGGAAGGAAGGAAGGAAGGAAGGAAGGAAGGAAGGAAGGAAGGAAGGAAGGAAGGACAGAAGGATTCATCTACTAGGGAATTACCAAACAAATTGTGGTGCATGGGTGTAATAAAATATTACTGCACCTTAGCAAATAAATGTAATTCAGAAAAACATGGGAAAGATTATATGTACAGACTGAAATAAATTTTCAGGAAAATAGTAATCACATTGACTTATAGTCATTAAATAATTACCATGGTCCAGGGGTACTCCCAGATTTGACCTGGGAAGCCTGGTGCCCCTTAGAGAATCAAGTTCTCTCTTTCTCTCTGCCCTTAACTCAAGAATAAAATTATAGGGAAATATCTAAAACAAAGGTTAGGGGTAACTTGGGTCCAGGGGATTTTCCCATTTCAGGTTCATTTTCACCAAAGGACACTATATACAATATGAATATTAAAGATGAGAAAGTTTCTGATTTCCTTCCTCCACAGAAATTTCATTTAAAAATATGTGAAATACTCATAAGGAAGCAAGAAAAAAATAGAGGAAACATTAATTACTCACATATTCCATTATACTCAATACACTGCCCTAGTTAGTAAAGACCCATTGTGAGATAGTGAGATAGATGTTGACCATTTATCTTTGACCTACCCAAGCTGAGCAACTCAAAAGAAATTAGGATGGAAGATTGGCAAGGACCAGATTCCCTGCTCACATATCATATTGGCGTTAGTACTCTACCTTCAGAGTGATTCGGTTGAAGCCCCTCTCCCCTGAGAAACATGTTATTAATGACATTTTATTCACCTAAGTAGATGGTGCAGAACTCTTGAATTCAGGCATTCTCAACCTCAGGACTACACCCAAGAAAATTCCCAAGACTAGAAATTGCCATTTCCCAGAAAAGGAAATGGAAAGGTATCTGCCAAGTTATGAGGTCTAGGGACTCTTTTCTCACATTCAACAAGTAATGTCTCTCACTATCATGTGTTTCTCAAAATCACTTTTGTTACTGGGGTTGGGAAAGGGAAAATCCCTTCAGCCCCTTTTTTCGAAAATCTAAGGCAGAGAGAAATGAGAAATTCTATGGAAAGAAAAAAGTATACAGAAGGTTAGATCCACAGTGTAGATTATTCACATATCACAGAAGGGGATGATTTCTGACATGAGACTATATCCCTAAAAGTTCAGTCAACCAATTCTCAAGAGGTAGTCACTGTCACTGGGGTCTAATCAGTGTTTATTGTGATCTTCCGACATTACACATACTTAGTCACTGCTGATCTGTCAGGTAGCTTTGCCAAAATGTTTTTTCCTCTCCTCTTTCTCTTTAAATGTTTAAACTGATGGCTTGAGAGAAGCATGGAAAGAGTTATGTGTTCAGAGAGAAATAAATACAGCCAAGGAAACAATATACACAATTGTAACAAATAATGTAAACAAAAAGGAAATTTATCCTGTGGCAGGTAAAGAAAAGAGGTATATAGTCAGAAAGAATATTATGGAAAATATTTCAATAAAGACAATTTTTGAAAAAAGTATATCACATATAGAATTGCCCCTTCTTTGATCCTCCTTTTTTCCCCAATATGTTTAAAAAAAAAAGTAAGTCTTAATTTCTCCCTCAATAATCAGCTCATTCTGAACTTTAGTTCCCATGGAATCGTTCTTTCAGGGTCATTCCTCTATTTTGTAATCAGACTTCATTATCTCTATCTACTTCCATTTCTTGCATGCCCTTAAAAAATCTAATTCCTAAGAATTATCTCCCTGTGCATTAATCATAACAATTATTTTACCTAACATTTATATAGTGTCTATTGTATGCCAGACATGGCTGAGTGCTTTGCAAATATTATCTAATTATATTCTTATAACAACCTTAGAAGGTAGAAGCTATTATTATCCCCATTTTACAATTGAGTAAACTGAGGCTAACAGAGGTTAAGAGTCTAACCTGAGATTACATCTGGTAAATGTAGATGCCTGAGAGAATAAATGGTTGAGCTAGTAAATATTTGAAACTAGATTTGAACATGTCTTCCTGAATCCAAGCCCAGCATTCTATGTACTCTACCACCTAATTGAATTTCTTAACAACCAGTTCTAACTTTCATCCTCTCTATAACTTGTTTCTCTTTGTTACTTCAGAATTTCATTTTTGAGCTTTTCCTAGCACTCCTGAACTAATTTCTTTTATAGAACTTTTCACACTCCTGTACTAATTTCTTTTCTGGTCCACGGAATCCTGCATGTGTTTTCTATAATTCCTTTGAAATAGTTTTTCCAAAGGGCAGGGTACCAGAGATCCTAGTTCCTTATTTTTGTTGAGAGTTAGATTTAGATTAGAATTTTCCCATTACTGATTATCCCCCCCTTTTCATTAATGCAAGTTATGTCATTTTTAATTACTTTGCTTTTGGCAGATCAAAAGAGAGCTATAATAGATGTCTGGATAACCGAAGTTGCCTAACTCATCACTACTATGTGAAACTTCTGTGAAATCTGATCATTCTTTGAAGGCCCTGATGAGCACATGGCATTAGCTATAGTAGAACTGGAAATAATAGGATACATTTTGAAAGATTGAGAATAAAAGCTCTGGAGAAAAGACCTTTATTGTTTCAAAATAAATCCCTGGCTCAAATAAATTTTGTTTTTATACTCATCTAGGAAGTGACTCAACTTTCCTAAGAACCACTGGGCTTTGACATGGATAGATGATAGATAGATAGATAGATGATAGATAGATAGATAGATAGATAGATAGATAGATAGATAGATAGATAGATAGATAGATAGATGTATGGATGGATGGATGGATGGATGGAGAGATACTCTCCTCTCCATTTTTGAACCCTTCTATACTCCAAGACAAAATGACCTTAAACACTTCTGAAAATATGCATTTTGTCTTGGAGTATAGAAGGGTTCAAAAATGGAGAATAAGAGTAAGTGAGAAATACGAGGAAACTGGCAAGCACCCAGAATTCTAGAGAGTTGATGTTCTGTTAAGCCCCTTATTCTCTTAAGGGAATTGGTATGATACATTCAGCCAAAATTAAGAAAATACTGACAAAAGACACTAATCACTTATGAATATCAATTCTTGCTCATTTATCTACCTCCAATTAGGTTCAGGCAATAATGAGAACAACAATAAATGCTAAAATGAAACCTTAAAGTGTGACAAGAAAAGGAGTAATAGTATGATTATTAGTTGGAGAAACTGGGGGTTTTAACAGAGGATAAAGAAGACAGGTAAGTACATGAAAGTTTTAAATACTTGAAAAGTCACATGAGAAATTATACTTAGTCTGCTTGACCCACAAAGGTAAAATGAAGACAAAAGACTACAAGTGACACAGAGTAGGATTTCGATTTGAGAAAACTTCCTCATAGATATGGAAGAGATTGCCTTATAATGTAATGTCATCACTAATGGTGCTTTTCAAGCAGAGGTTAGATTATTAGTTGTTGAGAATGTTATACAGGAACTTAATGCTTCAGAATGATATTGATCTAATTGATTTCTGAGGTCTCCGATCATGAATTTAGAACTGGAAGGAACTTCAGAGATCATCTAGTCCAACCTTCTCTTTTTATGGATCATGACACTGAATTCCAATGAGGTTAGGTGATATTTCCAACATCAAGCTGGTTGTAAGTGATGGAAGGAGAATTTGAACCCATGTTATCAGAATATTATTTCCACTGTTTTCCATGCTGCTTCTATGAATATTACTAAGCCTGTGAGTATTGATTTTTAAGTTAAATATTAGTTTAGTTAAAATATTAGGAATTGAGTTGCCTTGGTAGACAATAGCCAGTGGCTATACATGCTAAATTCTTCACTTGACTGAGGACAAAGGATAATGTGGTCAGTTAAGCATTATGCTCAAAAAGGAGTGTGTGATAAGTATTATGATAGGAGATATGGGGGGAGAGAAGGGAATGAGTACTTTGTTCTCAAGGAATTTACAACCTAGTTCAGAAAATATACTCAAACATATGAGGGAATCTCTTGTTTTATCAGCAAAGGAAATTTCCATGTAAGAGTTTCTTTCATTAAGGAGCTAGTATATTGCCTATGACTTAGTATATTAAATTTTAGAGAGTTGTTTGAAATTTAAGATTAATTGCCCAAAATTATACAGCTAGTAAAAGTCAGATACAGGATTTGAATCCAAGTTCCCTAACTCTAAGCCCTATACACTATCTGCTGGTCACTGTGGATGAACACAAAATAGCCATTACTTAAATTACTGCTGCCTCCAGGACCTGGTAAATTAAAGCAGGCAGGTGTATTGGGGTTAAAAATCCTCCTTTAACAAAAAACAACATAAGGAAATTAAGACAGACAGACCACACATCATTAGTACTGGTACCCAGAGAGTTCAGTATTAGCAGTCCTAGTTCATTCATAAAACACAGTTCCACGAAGTTTGGATTGTTCTAAAACATTTTAAGATAATAATATCTCTGTCCATGAAGTCTGTCTCTGTGGATTTCAAAGAACTTTATTGTTAATTTTCACAAAGTCTTGGACTTTTGCATAATAATTATTGCTATAATAATAATATTTGGGAGGTAGTAATATCCTAGGGCATTGAGTGGACTCTCAATGTGGTGGATTTTTAGGAGATTATGAGTATAAATTACATAAGATGGGCAAGCATGAATTGGTTGTGATCTGTATGTGAGTCATTAAAGATCAGAAATAGCTAATATTTAAATAGTACCTTAATGGTTTGTAAAATATCTTGCATATATCATCTCATTTGATGCCCAAATTACAAAAGATTAAGTGATTTGTTCACAATGGCAGAGCTAGAAAGAGTCAGAGTCAAGATTTGAACCCAGGTTTTGTCTGACTCCAGGACCCACACACTTTCTACTATTTTTCCCAACATTCCTGCACAGGTTTTACCATCCAGAGCTAATGATGACAGAATTAATAACAGAACCTGTGTCTTCTTATTTCTTGGTTGAAGTTGCATTTGGGTAAGGTTTAACTGGTAATAAAAGCGAGGACTGTTTACATAACTCTCTTTAGAGCAGATGGGAATTCTGCTCAAAGCAGCCTATGTATCACTAAGAAAACAGCCACTTTGACCACCAAATAAAATGCATATCTTTAATCTAGGAAATATGCTTTTTTTTCTTTTCCAGAAGTGTGTTGCCCAAGTGACAAAGTGTTTCCACAAGCTAAGTAATTGACCCATAATCTGACTATACTTGAGAATTCAATTTATTTTTTAGCCTCTTTGGTCAGGTCATAAATCGAAATCACAGTAGGCTCCTAAGGCTGTCAGGCCTTCTGTTAAGGAGAAACAGCCTGTCAACTGGTAATGTTCACACCTAGCTGGGGGAAAACCAACAAGATTCTGGACAAACTTACCCAGTCATCAAGTTCCTCATTTCACTGAAAGTAAAGAAGAGAAAGGAGGGTTCTTTTCCCTTTCGTTTTTAGAGAAGGCTTTATCTAAGGACATAGAATTGCTTTATTGCCCAAAGGCAAGTTAACTCTTTTTCTTGAGGAATTAACCTAGAGAAGAGATAGAATTTTGCAAGGGAAAGGCCAAAGGATTTGGAATCAGAAGACTGAGGTTCAAATCCTAACTATTCCTTACTGTCTGACCATGGACAAATGATTTCATCACTACAAGTTCTAGTTTCCTCACTTGTAAAATAACTTAGAGGAGGAGGGTGGATTGCCAAACACCTGTGCAGCATGTACTCCTATAGAGACAAGAGACTCATATTATTCCAGAGTTTGATATTTAATGACAAAATTGAATTCGGATTTCTAGAATGTTTTTTTAATTTAATTTAGCAAATTCTAGGAGAGATGAATAGGAAAGGGAGTATTCATTCTCCATCTTGGGGTCATGCAGGCAGGCAGAGTTCAGAATTGCATCCAATAATATTAGTTAATATTTATACGGTACTGTAAAGTTTCCAAAGCTATCTCTGGATAACTCTGGCCTCATCTTTCTAAGACTAGTGGACTACTATGAGGGGAGGAGAAATTGGAGTGATGAGTTATTAGATGGAATGCCTAAAGCAGATAATGATGGCTGGTGAAGCAATACCTAGCTTGGACTTCTCCCTTTCTCCAACCTCCATGCTGGGTGAGAGAACAGCTCCCATTATATCTACCTAATTACTTCAACTTTTTATTCCTCCTTCCTTTTCATTAGAGGAAAGATTAAAAGGGCAGAGGGGTTGATTCAACCTCTCCAGCTAGCCATGTGGTTTGTTTCCATCAAAATTATTTTCTTCCTCTCACTTTCCCATTATTCTCTCTTTTCATTTCTATTATTTTATTTCCTCCTCCATATTAAAAATAATAATAACTGAATAGTCACCAACCCTCATTCCTTGCCAGGTTTCACTACTGACTCTTTAGACTTCTTTCTCTTTTATGCTCTGGTATGGAGACCTGCTCTTCCTTATTCTCATGTCTTTCTCTCTCTTTAAACTATAACTTCCTTGAGGGCAAGGACTTCTATTTCTTTGCCCTCCCAATATTTATCACATATGTATTACATAGTTCCCAGCATTTATCTCATGAATATTACATAAAGATTGCTTAATAAATGCTTATTGACTTGACTTGATGATATGTGTGTCAAAGGCTGGTGTTTGGGGGAAAGATTTAGAACTTTGTAGAGAAAAATCCCTACTTCATCTAGGCTTCATAGAGGAGGAGGAGACCCTGAATCTCTCCAGAAGTCACACACACACACACACACACACACACCATGGAAGTACATTGAAATCATAACCCTTAACAAGGTCAAGTTTTTCATAAACTGAAGAGCCTATAGGCAGAGAGATATTAATGAACATAGTTATAAATTTACCCCTAGACCCTATAAAAGAGTAAATAAAAACATCTTAGCCTAAAAAAAGTATAACCCATGGCAACCATTTCCTATTTATTATCTGAGCAAATGACCTCCCTTCATCTTCCTTAATGCAGAAACCCAGTCCCTTTTAAAACATTTACATGAGGAGAATCAACCACCCCATGTATTCCAAATACAAAGGAGCCTCCTGTCTAGTGTTACAGCTAGATGTTTTCTATCATTCTATACTATGAGTTGCTTCCCCTCAAAGATTCAGTTTTCTAAGCTCCATGTGAGTCCCATGTATCCATCTCTTCTGGACTCTTCTTGTACCTGGTTGAATATTGTTTCATGTGCTCAAGAATTTTTGTTTTTTCTTTCTGTGTGTTTTATTTTCCCTGACAAGAAAATGGACTTCTCTTCTAAACTGTTATTGCTGAGACCGAGGGAAGTCAAGTAATTTATCTGACATCACAAAGATAATGAATGCAATGCTGGCTCTATTTCATATATAATATTCTCTTTGTGGAAAATGTCTTGTTTGGGAAATGTGGATAACATGAATTTTTACTCTCCCCCATCCTCAACTTTCTTTTCCATTTTTTATTTTGCATTATATTTGTACAGAACCAGTACTAGATTATAAAATGGGAAAATAAGTCAAATGATAACACAACTGGTCCAGATTACCATAACATCAACAAAATAAATACAGCAAATCTTGGGGGTTTTTTTTAATTTAAGGAATAAAACAAGCATTTCCATAATATAGAATCCAGAGAAAACTTACAAATAGAAGTATGTGTAGAATAATTTTACATGTGTAAAAATACCTATTTATAAGTAGAACAGACTTTCTATGGTGAACAAGACTGATGAGCTCTGGGCTGCAAAAAAAAAAAAAAAAAACCAAGGCTTTCATTGGATAATGAATGCATTAAGTAGGAAAAAAAGATAGTAAGGAATGTTGGAAGATGGAGACCCACAAGAAGGCAGGGAGAGGAGGCGTCATATTATCCATCTTCTCCAATGGAAAATTTTCTGCAAACACAGAAACTGTAAACACTAAAGGAAACTCTTAACATATATGGAACAGAGACAACTTCTGTGTTTAGTACCTGTGTGATGTGGAGGAGGTAGCTAAAGTTGTGTACTGTGAGTCTGGAAAAAATATCTGCTCCCCAGAAAAGTAACCTCTGAGATCAAGGAAACAAAGCTAGAGACCCTCAACATGTACTTAATCCACTTGTTACTGTCATCAAGGGGATGAGCCTCATTCTACCTTGAAAGAGACATATCTTAGAAATCTTAGAAAGGGGGACAGCTAGGTGGAGCAGTGGATAGAGCACCGGCCCTGGAGTCAGGAGGACCTGAGTTCAAATCTGACCTCAAACACTTAATAATCGCCTAATTGTGTGACCTTGGGCAAGTCACTCAACCTCATTGCCACAAATAAAATTTTTTTTAAAAGAAATCTTAGCAAGAGATATTATATTACAGATTGGCTATTAATAAAGGGAATTCTGACAAGATGATATTTGGAGAAATGAATTTTCCATAGAAACAAACTTGATCTTTAACAATTCTTGTGACACCAAGGCGTACACACTTCCCTGATTTCCATTCTGCTGCAGAAAACTACTGATTAGCTGTGTAAATTAAGAAAGTGAAACCATTCCTAACCCAAGCTATCTGTTTTACTTAATGAACTAATAAACGTCTGTTACTTTTAGGCTTAAAGTGACAATCTTGAAGATTTCATGAGGACAGGGTTGGGGGGTGGGGGAGCAAGATTCTCCCTGAGCTTTCACAGAATCCAGATTGAAAAATTCCCGCATAAGATTCTTGGACACAATGTTGATGGGCTTCAGTATCCTGCTCTGTAAAATTAAGGGAACAAACTAGGTGATCTCCAAGGTCCTTTCCCACTCTAAATTCTATCATCCTATCATAACCTTTTGCTTCTTTTAATAATTTGGCAGAGGTGAATAATAAATTCATTTCTTTTTACCATCATTCTTTAGTCATAAAGAAGGAAATGATAGTCCCCTGGTTGATTTTTTTCGTGAAGGTCCAATTTGCAATACTTTCTTAAAATATCACAGCTTCACAACCTACCTTAGATTTGAAAAAACACCAACAGGAGATTATACTCAAATCAAGACCCAGAATTCCCTTTCTCTTTATTCTGCATCTATTCAAATCCTAAGCATCCTTCAAGGAGCAGGTCCTGCAGGAAGAACTTTCCTGACAGCTCCAGCCTAGGGTGATCTAGCCCTCCTTCTGAAGATGACGACTACAACACAGAGAGGCACTAAATTGAATTGTCTTTTATTGCTCCCTAGCTATTTCATACTAGACTTCTCTCACCAAAAAGACCATAAGCTGCTCGAGATCAGAAACCATGTCCATATTTGTTTTGCCAACCCCAGAGTGCTTAGAGAGGAAACATGGCATAGTGGATAGAGTGATGGACATGGAGCCAGGAATATTTGAGTTCAAATTCTGCCACTGATACTTGAAAGTTGCGTGACTTCAGGAAGTCATTTAACTTTTCTAAACTTTGGTTTCCTTATTTCCTAAAATACTTTGAACTAAATATTTTCTAAGGTACCTTAAAACTATAGGTTTGATAAGCCTATAAAGAGAGAACAAAGAAAAAACAGACTCAGAGAGGTTAGATGACTTGCCAACTAGTGATTACTAGAGCCAGGATTCCAAACTTCAGTGTCTCCTGAGACTGAATTCCAAGCCCAGTGTTATTTACACTATATCACATTGCTAATTCAAAGTAAGAACTCCAAAAACATTCATTGAATTGAATTGAATTCTTACTATTTCATGTTTCCATTTTCTAGATAGTAATAGATGTAATAGAACTGATGTTCTATTATAAGGAAAATAACTCTAAATGACTAGGCATTATGCTCCCAGGTATTATATACACTGTTGAGAGAATAGAAAAGAAAATTGTTGAATAGTTTGAAAGAGAAAAAATAGCCAGTGAAGTAAAAGAAATGACAAATTAACAAGGACTCTTTCAACCTGATCTCATGTGTCCTGAAATCTGTGTGGCAGTATAATATGGAGGCTTCTGGAGTCAGATCAAGGATCTTATTGCTCATGCCCTTTTCCTCAATCTCTGCTAAATTACACAAATACTCTTCCATTTAAATAGAAGATAGTGTTTATTTTCTATCTCTAGCTTAAATAGATAATGGAGTTGCTGCCTTATGGAGACTTGTCTGTCTTAAATCCTAAGGATTTCAAGACAGCTGTTCAGATAGTAAAATCATGGAAGACAACACAAAAATGTGTATGATATGAATGAAATTGGATATACTCTTTGTATATATTGAAATGAATCACAACATTTGGGAGAAGGCATTAGTTTTATACAGCTATACTGGACCTTAACTAGAACATGACTAGAATAAAATTGCAAGGAAATCAGTATGAGGCAAGTCTACTTTACCAAGCTTATTACCAAACTATTAAAAGGATCTCATTACAATGCTGTTTCTAGACTCTGCTCCTAATTGTTGTTCAGTCATTTCAGTTGTACCTTACTCTTCATGATCCCATTTGGGGTTTTCTTGGCAAAGATACTGGAGTGGCTTGCAGTTTCCTTCTCCAGCTCATTTTACAGATGAGGAAACTGAGGCAAGCAGGATCAAGGGATTTGCCTAGGGTCACATAACAAGTAAGTGTCTGAATTCAGATTTGAATTTAGGAAGACAAGTCATTCTGACTTCAGCCCAGTATTCTATCCACTGCACCACCAAGTTGTTTCTTCTAGACTCCTGTGTATTTCATTTTTAGTTACTCTAACTCCTCAAAGGAATTTAAAAGACTTTAGCAATAATTAGGCTCTGTAAAGCAGATAGAAGACCTATATTTTCATCTTCACTCTCATATTGGAAGGTAAAACTTGGTATCAAATTCCAGGTTTACAAATGCTTATAGACCTCAGCTCTTTCGGTCTCTATGGCAGTATACACTATTTTGTTTCAGTTAGAAGTCTACCAATCAGGAAACTAAAGGGTTCCAAGATCTTGCCCATGATGATCTTTTCAAGAGGACTAGAGATATTTGTCCTGGAAAAGAGATTCAGATGGAGAATCATCATTTCATCAATCAATGAATATTTCTTAAGTGTTTGCTATAGTAGGCACCACATTACATTTTAGGGATACAAATAGGAAAGCAAACTATAGTCTCTATCCTCAAGAAACTTTCGGTCTGAGATAGCCATCTTTAAATATGTGAAGGTTTGTCATATAGAAGAAGGATTAAACTGACTTTACTTGGCCCAAGATGGCAGAATGAGAACCAATGGATAGAAGTTGCAAATAGACAAAAGTAGATCTAATATAAGAAGGGAAAAAACCTCCCAAGGACTGGAGGCATTCCAAAGTATAGCAGGCTTCCTGGAGGGGGGTCATGCCCCCACCCCCACCCCCAATCTGGAGGTCTCCAGGCAAATATTGGATGACCATATATCAAGTATGCCATAGATGGAATTTTTTTTGTCCAGGCATGGGTTGGACTAGATGGCCTCTGATCTAAATTTGTTATGATTCTGTGATTAATGATGCTTTTGTAGCAGAAATAGCATTAAACTTGGAGTTGAGAGACCTGAATTCAAATCCTGTTTCTACTGTCTCTGCTTTCGCATTTTTAAAATGGAAATAACAATGATCCCACTACTATTATCCCAGGTTATTGTAAGGAAAGTGCTAAGTCATGAAGCTCTATGGAAATGTGAGTTATTTTAAATGAATAGAACCATGTAGTTCTTTCCTAGGCAAATCCCCAAATTTGGTATTTTACATTAAATGGAATTCAGTTCAAATTTAATCTTAGACATTAACTAGTTAAGTGGGCAAGTCATTTAAACTGTCTGTGCCTCAGCTTCTTTATCTATAAAATGAGGGAGCTGGTTTGATGACCTCCAGCATTAAATCAACTATAACTAAAAATTAGTGTCACACAAAGAGGAGAGTATAGGGGTACATGGTTGGTGTGAACAGTGTACCACATGGAACCAATGAGGAAGGTTCAAAACCAAGTGTAAATAATGTCTTCAAGAAATTTTATGACCTGGAAAGAGGAAAGGACAAGAAGTGGATAGCCAGAACTAGACTGGTAACCTCAAACTGTCAGGAGAAAGTCAAGAAAGCCTCAGCACATTGGACAGACTATTAGGAAGAACAAAGACAGTCACACAAGACAGGCAACCAGCACAGATGGATGGGTTGAAATTTCCATTGTTGGAGGGAACTCTATATCAATGAAAATGGATCCATTCGAACATTAGAAAACTTGGGCTGAGAAAACATCTAAGAAGAAAAAGGGTGGGGAAAGAAAGAGGGCTAGTCTTTCCAAAGATGAATTCCCATTATCTTCATTTTAAAGCCTGATTCAACAGTTTAGGGTTTTGTACTTTAAAAAGATTTTAGGGACTTTGCCATTTCTTTTGCAAATTGTTCATAAATCCCAATTTTGAGTTGCCATGGTTCTGGGGGAAGAGTGAAGGGGTGTCACTATAGGAAACACTATAAAATTAAGAGATTGATTGCTTTTTCCAAGGGCACTGAAAGGTAGAAGCAAAGTCTTAGCATGAGACAAATGAGGTAATGATTAAATTGGACTCCACACTGACAAGGCGAACTCTACTGTGATTTAATAAGAAAAGCAAATTTGTGTCATTAGCAAAACTTTTCTTATTAATTCTAACTATGGAAAGTGTGATAGAGACAAAGTCTGGTAGAGAGAAAAAAGCCCTAGACTTCAAAGTTAGAAGATAATGGCTTCAAGGTTTAGCTTGGCCTCTCTTTAGCTGTGCCTGTTGGCAAATCTACTTTATTGCACTCTGGATTTTCACTAATATGCCCCAGAAACCTCTTCATTCTTTTTTTTAAAAATTTTTGCAAGGCAATAGGGTTAAGTGACTTGTCCAAGGTCACACAGCTAAGCAAATATTAAGTGTCTGATGTCATATTTGAACTCAGGTCCTCCTGACTCCAGGGCCAGGCTCTAGTCACTGTACCACCTAGTTGTCCCCAAAACTCCTGATTCTTGAAGCTTCCTCCAGCCCTGGAATTCACACATTGAAAGTACCCACCAAACCCAGCCCCTCTGTCCTATTGGATGGCTCTTCCTAAAGCCTCCATTTAAAAAGGTTGCCCAAGTCAACTTGGTCTTATTCCTCTCAGGGTTGCATATACTTCTATGGACTTTCCCCCTTTTCAGTATCTTTTCATTTATCTTCTTCCCTCAATAGAATGCAAATTCCACTCCACTTCTAGTGGACTTTTTATCTTATCTATACCACTAAAAATTCTCATCAATAGGGCAAATGATCTGGGGTGGGGAGAGGAGGGAGGGCTAACAACAATATAATGGAGCAGGTGACTAATGTTGCAGGTGGTTATATCATTTGGCTTGTTTCTTTTTTAAAAAAAATATTTTTTCCAAGTCAATGGGGTTATTAAGTGTCTGAGGTGGCATTTGAACTCAGGTCCTCCTGACTACAGTGTTGGTGCTCTATCCCCTAGCACCACCTAGCTGCCCCTGATCTTAATTCCTTTTCATTGATTTAAAGGAGAGTTCAGGATTTGGCAGGGTTGGGGGGAGAGTAGTAATATCAGAAAATTTTAAAAATTTAAAAAATGAGAGAGAGGAAGAAAGCAAGATTTGTTCCATCAATGAAGCCAATAGCTTCTTATCTTCCAAAGTTCTCTATTAGCATTATAGTCTTGTTATAGCACCTTGCCATGATAACAAACTTGTCCCTTCTGGTTTTTTCACAGCTAGCTTTGGCAAGACTTCATTTCTTCATCATGGCTTTTTTTTAAGGCATTTTCCTGGCTCTCTGTTGTTCTCCATCTATTCTTGCTTTAATCTATCTTGATAGTTTCTTTGATCACATATCAATGGTCAATTTGAATTCTCTTCCCATTCAGACTCACTTTTAAATTGTCTTATACTTCTCTAAGACCAACTTATATTAGGCTGCAATGGAGCCCTGTAGCTCTACATTCTAGCTGGCTCCCACTGATAAAAAAAGTCCATTTCCCAGTGGTTAGTTTCCTGATAGGTTTTATCTTCCAAGCCTGGGGCTAACCTACACATCCTCTGCTTTTTGTAATCCACATGCAGTCACCTGTCCCATCGAGTCATTTCCTTCTTAAAAACCTAGCTTTTAGGGGCAACTAGGTGGTGCAGTGGATAGAGCATCTGTCCTGCAGTCAGCAGTACCTGGGTTCAAATCCAGTCTCAGACATTTAATAATTACCTAGCTGTGTGGCCTTGGATAAGCCACTTAACCCTATTTCCCTTGCAAAAACCTAAAAAAAAAAACCTAGCTTTTTTTCTGGTCTTAATCATTTGTGTTTGGCAGTTTCTAACCAGCTTCTTGCTATCCAATTAACGTCCAGATATACCCAAACACTCTATATATGCACTGAAGTTGAAAGGTTTTTTTTTTTTCCATGTCTTCTCATACTCTATATGCTATTTTATGTTTGGTGGGAGGGGAGAAAGGGGGGGAGGGAAGAAAGTGTTTTTAAATGAAAAAGGATAGTACCAGTTTTAATAGTTTTAATAACCTTTTGCTCTCTTACTTAATCTTAAGACTGAATGGGTATAGCTTTAGTCAAATTGTGACCTATGAAAACCTAGCTTTAAAAAGCCCAGGTGTCTGACTGAACACAAGGTCATCTCCAGTCATCCAGATCCATATCTGAACACTGAATCCAGATGGCTCCCAAAGAGAAGGCTGGTGACTTAGCACAGAATCCTCTCACTCAAATCCAACTCACCTGCATGTCATTTCGTCAGTTCCCTGGTGGTATGGTCTTCTTCAAGAATAAAGGTCAAACACAACAATTTGGTACAGGAAAGGATGCTAAATAGGTATGACTCAATGTAACTGCTGACATATTTGGCATTATTTTTGTGACAGATGATACAGTGGAACAAAAATTTAATTGATTTTCCAACATATTTTTAATTTGTGACTGGTGAAGTGGAAAGGAATTGCTTTTTCTTCAATTGGGAGGATATGGGAGACTAAGGGACACAGACTGATGGGACTTATTTTAAAACTAGTTTTATAAAACTTTCATTTTCACATCATAGTTATTTTTAGAAATAATAACAATCTGGGGCAGCTAGGTGGCATAGTAGATAAAGCACCAGCCCTGGAGTCAGGAGTACCTGGGTTCAAATCCAGTCTCAGACACTTAATAATTACCTAGCTGTGTGGCCTCGGGCAAGCCACTTAACCCTGTTTGCCTTGCAAAAACCTAAAAAAAGAAATAATAACAAACCCAATGCAAGATTAAATTCTCTTTTTAAACAAAGAAAATAGCAATTCAGTAAAGCTTATCAACAGATCAACAAAGTTTGACAATTTAAGCAATGTGCCATATCCATAGCTCCCCTTCTTCAAGGAGAGAAAGGTGCATTTTTTCATCTCTTCTTAAGTTTCTTTGCCATTGGAATTATATAATGTCCAGTTTCAGCTTTGTGGTTCTTTTCATTTACATTACTGTAATCAATGTATATACCTTTTCCACAGTTCTGTTCATTGCCCTCTACATCAATTCAAATACATTTCAGTCTTCCAAAGTTTCTCTGAATTCTTCTCAATCATTGCTTCTTCTGGGGCAGTAATATTCTACTATGTATATAGTACATATACTATGATTTAGTCATTCCCCATTTAATTGAGGAAATGTTTCCACTCCTTCGTTATCACACACACATACACACACACACACACACATACACACACACACACACACACACAAAATAAATGCTACTTTCAAAGTTTTTGTGACTATGGAATATTTTTTTCCTTTGACTTTGTTGGAATATATTCCCAGAAACATGACTTTTTAGTCAAAGGAATTGACACTTTGGTCACACATTTGTAACTGGTCACACAGTTGTAACTAGTGAAGACTCGAACTATTTCTTCCTCAACATAGTTCTTGGAATGTCACACTATACATAAAACCTCCAGCATAACTATTTCTATATTTTATTATATTTTTCAATTTGCTTGGTGTTAAGTGAAAACAGATTTGTTTAGGTTTGGATTTCTTTTTTTATTAATAACTTAAAGTAGATGTGACAAGCATGTGGACTGTGGTGTGGCTGCAACTTTCCAAAGTGCAACCCAACAAGATTAAAATTTAATTGGGAAATATTTAGCAAAATAAATAATAATACAGTAGATTATATTAAATATGTGGTTTCCTGAGTCAATATGTGGTTGCAGGGATCCTTATGTAAGATTTATTGGTTCAATTTCTATTTTAATTTGATCCCACTTAGGGCAATGTTCAATATGTTTGTAAAGTGTAATTATTTTGAGAACTCTTTGTTCATTTCCTTTAAACACTTATCCAATGGGTAATGGTTCCTGGTCTCATTTATTTGAATTAGTTCCCTACATATCTTGAATATTAGGCCTTAATCACAGAAAATTTTCCCTATTTGAAAGATTTTGGCATTAGAGTTTGTAATTTGAAAATTTTGGAAAGTTTTTTTTCTTATTTGAAATATTCCTTTTTTATACTAGTTCTATTGATTTTTTTAATGAAAATATAAATTTTACATAATCAAAATTATTTCATATTTATACTCACCTCTATCCTTTATCAATTTTACATAATCAAAATTATATATTTTATAATTACCTCTAAACCAACTCTATTGGGTTAAGAACATCTTTTCCTCTGGTCATAGCTGTTAAAGGTTCACTTCTAATTACTTTTATGACCTTAAATTTTCTGGTTGTACACTATTTTGAGCTTATTATAGTATATTATATGAAACGTTCATCTTGGCATAAGTTTTGCAACACTGTCTTCCAGTTCTCCCAGCAGCTCTAGTCAAATGAGGAGTTCCTCCCAAAGTAGTTTATCTTTCTTGGTTTTGTAAAATACTGGATAATTAAGTTTAATTATTTCTAATTCCTTCTTAATCAAGTCTGTTCCACTGATTTGCTTTTCTATTTTTTAAAACAATAGTTTTGATGATTTCTATTTTATAATAAACAAGTTGGAGGTCATGAAAATATTTATCTTTGACCTCTATGCAGTATTTGATAGTAGAATTCACCTTGTCCTCTTAGATACTCCCTCTTTTACAGGTTTTCATTATTGTTCTCTCATTTGTTTTTCTTCCTGACTTGGTTAACTACTTCTTCCTGATTAATTTTCCATATCATATGCCTTATTAGTGGGTAAATTCCAAAGGTTCTGTCTTGAACCCTCTACTATTGTCTCTCTATTTTCCTCTAAGTTGGTGAACTTAGCCTTTACTATGAGTTTATCATCTTTATACAGATGACACTCAAATGTATATATATCCAACCCTGGTCTTTTCTGCATTTTCCCATATCTTCCAAACAAATGCCACATTCTACCTCAAATTCCACATGTCCAAAGCTGAACTCATTCTCTTCTCCCTTAAATAGCATCTCACTACCCCCCCTTCAAAACTTTCCAGTTTTTCTCAGGGGCATTACTATTCTTCTAGCCAACCAGCTTTGCAGTCATGATCTTATCCTAATTCTTTACTATCAGTTATTCCACTTATCCAATTAGTTGTCAAATCTTGTTTCTGCCTCCACAATATATCACATATCTTTCTCTACTCACAGAGCCACCCCCTCTTAGATCAGATGCTCATCATTGATCTCCCTATGCCTCAAGTCTGCCCCAACTCCAATCCATTCTCCAAATAACTACAAAAGCCATTTGCCTAAAGGGCAGTTCCTTAATAAATATGAAGGGGTCCCCTATTACTTCTAATATCAAAGATAAGCTTCTCTGATTAGCCTTTAAAGTCCTTCATAATTTGTCCTCAACTACCTTTCCAACTTAATTATAGGCCTTAAAAAAACCTTCCAATGTTCAGAAGGTTGAAACTATAGAAAAGAAAACATATAAGTAGGGTCTAAGTATTCCAGGTTTTTTGGTATAAAACCAACTATATCAGTTGAATCCATGTTCCACCATGAGGGTAGGCCCCAGACTAGCCCTGATGCCAAGATACTTCCTCTACCTTCCTGCTGGAGAAACATCTTGTCTTCTCAAAAGCTTTCTCCAAATGATCTACCAGCCAGAAGCTTGGCACTTCTTCCATGGAGTGTAGCATCAAACACCATCAGCTTTTCCACTTCAGTAACTGATTAAAAGATATTACCTAAGGGGCAGAGCCAAGATGGTGGTGTAAAGGCAGTAACTCCCCCAGACACAAGCTCTCCCCCAAACACTTTAAATAATGACTCTAACCAAATTCTAGAGGGGAAAAACCCACAAAAAGACTGAATGAAACCATTTTCCAGCCCAAGACAACTTGGAAGATTTGCAGGAAAAGTCTACTGCACCAGGGTTAGAAAGAGCCCACAATGCAGCCTGGGTTGAACTGGAGTGGACTGGCTCCAGCTACACAGGAACAATCCAAGGTTCCTGGAACCTGGCAGTGGTGGTGGTTTCCAGACCTCTCAGACCAGGGATTGCCAAAGACAATTTGAAAGCCCAGCAGAAAAACTCTGCTGCCCCAGTGTGAGGAGGAGCCCACTCCAGCACAGGTCAGGGCAGACCCAGCCCAGGAACCAGGAACAGGCCTGGGAAGTCACCCAGTAGGGAGCCAACAGACAGCTTCTTCCAGAGAATTCAGCCCATGGATGGTAAGGCGGTTAAGGGAGACTGCAGAGATCTCTCTACTATCCCTGAAGCAGGAATCAGATGCTTTGCCCATTCTCAGATCCAGATTACAAACTAAGGTCCCAGTCTCAAGAAAAGGAACTTTATTGCCACAATGGAGCAGGGACCCTCCTCACAGCTCCAAGGCAGAGGGGAGTGCTTTTGATCATTCACAGGCTAGAGCATGGGCCAGAGGAGCAGTCAGAGTTTCTCGTAAGACCTTGGAGAAACTGAAGTCCTTGGCAAAAGTCCTAAAAAACTTGAGACAGTACATCTTCTACCCTGGAATCAGAGTCCCGCCTTAACAAAGAACTTAAATCATGTCACAGGCTGGGGAAATGAGCAAACAGAAGAAAAAAAAAATCCAATCATAGACAATTCCTTTGGCCCTATGGAGGATCAAAATACACACTCAGAAGACAACAAGGTTAAAGCATCTGTATCCAAAGCCTCCAAAAAAAAATAGGAATTGGTCTCAGGCTCTAAAAGAACTCAAAAAAAGCTTTTGAAAATCAAATAAGAGAAGTATAGGCAAAATTGAAAAGAGAAATGAGAGAACTGCAGGAGAGACCAAAAAATACTGAAGAAAATAACATCTTAAAAATTAGTTTGAATCAAATGAAAAAAGTAGTCCAAAAGGCCAATGAAGAGAAGAATGCCTTAAAAAACATATTAATCAGATGGAAAGGGAGATAAGAAAACTCTGAAGAAAATAATACATTCAAATGTAGAATGGAACTAAGGGAAGCTGATGACTTTGTGAGAAATCAAGAAACAATAAAACAAAACTTAAAGAATGAAAAATTAGAAGAAAATGTGAATCATCTTATTGGAAAAACAACTGACCTACAAAACAGATCCAGAAGAGATAATTTAAAAATTATTGGACTACATTAAAGTCATAAACAAAAAAAGACCCTAGACTTCATTTTTCAAGAAATTCTCCAGGAAAATTGATTGCTCTAATATCCTAGAAACAGAGGGTAAAATAGAAATTGAAAGAATCCACTGATCACCTCCTAAAAGAGGTGCCTAGATGAAAATTTCCAGGAATATTATAGCCAAATTTCAGAACTCCCAAGTCAACAAAAATATTACAAGCAGCCAGAAAGAAACAATTCAAATATCATGGAGTTACAATTAGAATAATAGGTTTCTACATTAAGGGTTTGTAGGACTTGGAATTTGATATTCTGGAAGGCAAAAGAGCTTGGAATACAACCAAGAATCAATTACCCAGCAAAACTAAATAAATCTTTTCAGGAGAAAAGATGGGACATTCAATGAAATAGAGAATTTTCAAACTTTCCTGATGAAATAACCAGAGCTGAACATAAAGTTAGAACTTCAAATAAAGGACTCAGGTGAAGCACAGAGAGAATGGACAGGAGGGGCAAATTATGAAGGACTTAATGATGGTTAACTACTTGTATTCCTGCATGGAAAGATGATATTGATAATTCATATGAACCTTCTCAACTCATTAAGGCAGTTAGAAGGAACATATATAGACAAGACACAGGAGGATGTTGAATTTGAAGGTATATTAAAAAGATGGAGTCAAGGGGAGAGAAAAGAATGTACTAGGAGAAAAGGAAGGAGAGGTAGGATAGGGTAAATTATTTCACATAAAAGAGGCAAGGAAAAGCTTTTGCAATGGAGTAGAATAGGGAGAAGGTGAGGGCTGATTGTGTGAGTCTTTTCTTCCATGGGAAGTGGCTCAGAGACGGCATAACATCCACACTCATTTGGGTAAAGATATCTATCTCACCCTAGAGGAAAAAAGGAGAGGAAAGGGATGTGAGAAAGGGGATGGGGAAGGGGAGAAGGATGTAGGTGACAGAAGAGAGGGAAGATTGTGGGAAAGGGTAGTTAGATACAACACCCTTTTGAAGAGGGTCAAGGTGAAAGGAGAAAGAGAATAGATAAATTAAAGGGGGGGTAGTAGGGAGGGAAATACAGTTAGCAATAGCAGCTGTGGGAAAAAAATATTGAAGCAATTTCTCTGATAGAGTCATGATGAAGTATGTGATCCATCCTAAAGAAAGAGTTGATGGTGTCTGAATATAGAATGAAGCACACTTTTTTTTTCTCACTTTATTTTTCTTAAGCTTTCTCTTTTACAGGTGGGGGGGATTTTTTTTTACTTTTACATGACTATTGTAGTAAAATGGATATACATCTTTAAACTGCACCGAGTAATTTGCTTTCTAAATGGAGGGAGTGGGGTGGGAGGAAGCAAGAAAAATTGAAACACAAGGTTCTGGAAGTAAATGTTGAAATTTGCTTTAGCATATAGCTAGGGTAAAAAAAAAATTAAAAAGAAAAGAAACAAGTAAGTTGTCCCTGAAAAAAAAAGTCATTGCCCATCTCACCTTACAAATGCTTGAGTCATCATGGTTAACAGGTAGCAGCAGAGGACATCTGTGCAGCCTCAGGAAGACCTTGCCTATCACTTAAGTGCCAACTAAGTATGTTCTAAAGAAAATACCAGGGTTGGGCCGCTACGCTTTGCGGCCGCTGCTGTGGGTGACCCCGGTGTGGGCGCTCTGGGCGCTGCGGGAGCCGAGGCGGCAGCGTGGCCTGTGCTGGGGATCCAGCGGGGCCGCCGCGGGGTCCAGCGGGGTCCAGCCATGGCCAGCACAATGGTAGCAGTTGGACTGACAGTTGCCGCTGCAGGATTTGCAGGCTGCTATGTTTTGCAAACCATGAAGTCTACCAAAATGTGCCTTCAGTGGTGGCTATTACAGAGGCGGATTTGAACCCAAAATGACAAAGCGAGAAGCAGCACTAATATTAGGAGTAAGTCCTACAGTCAGTAAAGGGAAAATTAGGGATGCTCACCGACGAATCATGCTTTTAAACCACCCAGACAAGGGAGGATCGCCTTATGTAGCGGCCAAAATCAGTGAAGCTAAAGATTTATTAGAAAGTCAAGCTAAGAAGTAAAATTAGTACACAGATAATTTTAAATTTATATATACATCAATTTATGTATAGGAGTCCTGATATTTTATAGTAACTTCATAAAAGCTGTAATATTTCTTTACTGGTTGCATTAGTTGGTATAATTTGTTTTTGTTCTTTTCACTAACTTTGATACCACTATAATTATTAGATTACAAATGTTATGGTCTTATAAGTTATGAATATGTTTCCTAATGGGAATTGAGTAGAACCTGAAACATGATTCCTTAGTTAACTTACCTATATTTAGAATCCTGCAGAAACAAATCATCCCTCTTATGACCTAACAAATTGGTGCCCATTTGCCTGCAGTATTTTATATTAATTTACCATATTGATTACACAAGGCTCAAATAACTTTGCAGATTTATTAAATAAATAATAAATATAGCAAGTCATGTAAGAGAAAGATGTGGTTTATCGTGGCATTTTTTGCATTAAGTACACTGTCCCATAATATTATATTCTTTTGTTCTTAAGAATTTTTTTAAACAATTTCCATAAAATGCTTTTACCTTTAAAAAAAAAAAAAAAAGAAAATACCATCAAGTAAGTCTACGCTTCAAAACTCTGCTCTCACATTATCTTCTCAGGTCTTTCCTGATCCCTTCAGTTACTATTGCAACTATTGCACTTGCTCCAAAATTCTTATTTTCAACATTTTCATTTTTTATGTATTTATTTATATACATGTGATCTCACCTGATTGAGTGAAATATACTTGAGAGGAGTAATCATTTAATTATTGTTTTTTATATTTCCAGCAAATTGCAAAGCACCTGCTATTATATTTAATAAATGCTTGTTTGCTTGCTTTATTTAAAGTGTTTTATCTCTTTGTTACTTTTTATTTCCTTTAAGAGGGAGGATCTTTTATTCCACCAAATAAAGTTTGCTATTATTCTGCTGAGTCCTAAAGATTACTCTTTTGCTAATCTGTCAGATTAATTATTAAATCAAAAAATTGATATATGTAGTAACATCATATTTTATATAGGGGTAGTGGTCAATGATAGGTACTACCACTCCAATTATTTCTTTTCTTTTCTATAAGGGGGAATTTATAGTTATTTAAGTTTTTAGCATGGATTAGTAGATTAACTAACTCCAAGATAGTTTATGCATTTCTTAATTATTTTGAATTTTCTCCTGAAATTTGTTAGTACTATAAGAAAATGCTACAGAAATTTTGTGGGTATTTTTCTATTTTACCAAAGCTATTAATGGCCTCTTTGTTGATTCATTGAGGATTTATAGGCAAACCATCATGTGACCTACAAATAAAAATAATCCTATCCTCATTTTTCCTGATGTTTATGACTTTATTTCTCTCATTGCCAGAGCTAGCATTTCTAGAACTATATCAAATAATAGTGGGAAGATCCTTATTCCTCATGCCCAATATTACTAATTTGTAAATATGTTTAACAAGATATGTATGTAAAATGCTAACCTGACTATTCCCTGCTGAGGAGAGGGGGTGGGAAGCGAGGATGGAGGGAAATTTTGTAACTTGAAAATATGCATGAACAAATGGAGGAAAATAAATAAATAAATTTTAAAAAATAATAGTGGGAAGGCCAAAGATTCTTCCTTTTTTTCCTCTTTATACTGGAAAAACTTACAGCATTTCTCTTTTGCAAGTAATATTTTTATTATTAGTTTTAGAAATATATAATGATTTTTTAGAAATATATATTGATCATATTAAAGAAGAATCTTTCTATGGCTATCTTTTTTTTAGAAAATTTAAATAAGTAATATGTTTTGATCCTGGATTTTTCTACATTTATTGATTTAATCATTTTGGTTTTGTGGATTTCCCCTGATCATTTTGATATGTTTACTGAGCAGAGTTTATATTCAAGCAATCTTATGGATACTTCCTCTTAGACAGTGGGCATGACTATTTATATCTCATTAAAGGACAGAGGATAGTTTCTTAATGGTTCCAGTGACTGGGGCTAGCTGTGATTCTGGGGAAGATGGACTCCTGCTGAGGTATCACCATTTCTGCTGATCTATAAAAGTTAACAGTCCTGCTCAACACTTTCTCTATGTGAATGTGTGTTTGCTTATGTGGCCTTTTGTTCTCCAAAGGACAAATCAGGGTACAGCAGAATGGATTTGGTTATGTTTATTTTAAGAAATTTGTGCATACATGCATACCTCTAGCAAAAGATTCATTAATATTTTCCTGAGCCAAAAGCACATTGTGCTCACATACAATTTTTGCATACTCCCCGAGGAATAAAAAAGTTTCTGACACTGAATTTTCCCAGCTAGAGATAGCAGTGACCAAACCAATGACAGAACTCCTACAAAAGTACATGGTAGAAGCAGACGTGTCCATATAGGTGTTCTTGGTCAATGTTCATAAAACCCCTGTCTCTGGTATAGGAGGAAATATATGAATTTTTTGGCAGCATCCCAGAATTTAGTCTTCAGGAAGAGATGAGCCTGCTTCAGTCTTGAAACCTGCTTCAAAGATGGCCTTGAGTTCCAGAGTTCATCAGATCTTCCAGAGAGAGAAAAGAGAATATTCTGAACAGAATGTCTCTTAAAGAAAAGGCTTAGGGTGGCTAGGTGGCGCAGTGAATAGAGCACCAGTCTTGGAGTCAGGAGTACCTGGGTTCAAATCTGACCTCAGATACTTGATAATTACCTAGCCATGTGGCCTTGGGCAAGCCACTTAACCCCATTGCCTTGAAAAAAATCTAAAAAAAATATATAGAAAATAAAGAAAAGGCTTACCCGGAGACCTCTGCAAACAGAGATGTAGTAAGAATTGAAGTCACACACTAGTACACTGTTGGTGGAGCTGTGAACTCATCCAACCTTTCTGGAGAGCAATTTAGAATTATGCCCAAAGGGCAACAAAAATGTGCATACTCTTTGATCCAGCAATACCACTACTGGGTCTATACCCTGAAGGGATCATAAAAAGGGTAAAAATATCACTTGTACAAAAATATTCATAAAAGCTCTGTTTCTGGTGACAAAGAATTGGAAATTGAGTGACTGTCCATCAATTAGGGAATGGCTGAACAAATTGTGATATATGTACATTATGGAACATTACTGTTCTATTAGAAACCAGGAGGGATGGGAATTCAGAGAAACCCAAAAGGATTTGCATGAACTGATGTTGAGCGAGATGAACAGAACCAGAACATTGTACACCGTAACAGTAACATGGGGGTGATGATCAATCTTAAAGGACTTTATTATTTCATCAATGCAACAATCAGGGACAATTTGGGGGTATTTGTAATGGAGAATACCATCTATATCCAGAGAAAGAATTGTGGAGTTTGAACAAAGACCAAAGGCTTTTTTAAAAAAGCTGTCTTATTATATAATTTTGCTATCTCATATACTTTATTTTTCCTTAAGGATACGATTTCTCTCTCAGTACATTCAATTTGAATCAATGTATAGCATAGAAACAAGGTAAAGACTATCAGACTGCCTTCTGTGGGGGTGGGGGGAGAGTGAGATCAAGGGGAAAATTGTAAAATTGTAAAATTTTAAAAATTTAAAAGAACAATTGAAGCCACAGCATGGATAGAAAAAAGGGATAAGAATTTTGCCATCTCTGGCAATTATAATGAATTAATCAAACAGTGCTTATATGATATTATTTCTCTAGTAATCCAAGTCAGTGGTTACCTTGTGGTGGGCATCCAGGTCCCAGGATTGTGTAGAATATTTTGGGAGAATTTAAGATTTGCTAGAATGTAAAAATTTGCCCTGATGATTAGTACCTGCTAAGTTCTTATGAGAAAATTCTTAGAATCCTTTTTTTCCCCTGTCTTTTTACAGAAGAGATATGGAAACTATGAAGGCCTTCTATGTGGCCTTTATACTACTTTAATTTTCTGTGGGATTAAACAGATCATCTTCTACCCAAATGAATTTATTATCTCAAATACTTATAGGATTTAGGAACACTCAGCCACCTTTGTGGTGTCAGAAATGAGCACATCTGAGTTTCTCAGAGCAAACTCTGAGTTAGGACAATGAGTTAAATAAGGAAGAAAACCCTTTTGAGTTAGTCCAAAGACCTACTTCATGTGAGGTCATCTGGGGGATTCTGAGTTGCAAATGATTAGTTATATTAATTGTTTTCCTTCTATCAAAGTATGCTTTAATCCCTAGTAGAAATACAATATGATCATTGTATAGTATTTCTTGCATTGTTGTCCCCAGTTAACACTGTGACTCATTTTTTTCCTTTGATAAAGAATTTCTGAATTTTTTTTATGCTGTACTAAATCTCATAATGTTTCGTGAAACCTCTGGATAACTTCCCTATGAAGCAGTATAAAAAACAAGCTGTTTTGGGGATTGTGGTTGTCACCAACTCTTTCCATATGTGCCTACCAACCCTGCAAATCTTCAACATCATCTATTTTACTTCTTTCATTAGCCACACTGACCAATATTTTATAATTTTGCAGATAATCATATTCTTCTCCAAAGTGTATGCTAACATAATTAAATAGGTTTGATAATAATCTTTAAGGTTTTTAAATTAAATTTAATTTAACTTAATCATTTTTAAAGTTTTATCTTCTTTCTTTTCAAATTTGGTTAGTTAATAGTTAATCATTTCTGTTAGTCTCTAAAAAAAAACAGCCCTTAAGCTCCTTTTTTAAAAGTCAGGGTTATAATCTTTTAAAGTTAAGGTCATCGATTTTCCCTCAAATTTTCTTTTTTTTTTTTTTGCTTGTAAATGGATTAATTTCTTTATTTTCTAGCTTTTTTTTTAGTTGTGTTCGGTTCACTCCTCTTTTTTTTCCATTTTTAGTTGACATAAGATTTCAGAAAGATCAATTTGCTCCATAGTTTTTCTTTAATTCCATTCTATATTTTGGTAGATTGTTATTTGTTATTTTACCTATTCATTATTCAAGATATTATAAGTTGGTGTTGATTTAGGTCTGAATTTTGTACTCTTATTTTAGAAATTGATTATAATGTACCATATTTCTCCATGTATTTTTTTTTCAAAAAAATTGGGTTCTAAAAACTGGGAGCTTCTTATTCAATAGTTGTAGTTTTTTTTACTTGCATTTCCCACATTTTCAAGCTTGTTGTTGCACTCATGTTTCACATTTGTTACTGATATATTAGGTTATATTGCCATGTTCTGCCCATAAATGGCTCAGAGAAGATTTTCATCCAGTGCTGAATTCGAGTTCAAAGTGATCCAATTTGCAAAAGTGAATGGAAAACATGCTGCTGAACATCAGTTTGGTCTTCCTCCAACTGAGAAAGAAATCTGAGACTGACTACGGGAAGATGAAATCCTACTGAAAACACCGAGGTCATGAGAGGCAAGTCAGCCAAATACCCTGATGTAAAGAGGTAATTGAATGGATTGAAGAGCAAAGGGTCATTGGAATTACTGTGTCCACAAAGATGGTTCAGCAGAAGGCAAGAACTGCTGATGAGAAAGAAGTGATTGATTTCCAAGGAGGACAACAATTGGTGCTTCAGGTTCATTAAATGGAATAGGTCCACACACCAGACTTGCCCAGGGAGTGTTAATGGTCAACCACAGACCAGAGCACTGGCAGGAGAGCAATCAGAGCGTCTCCTAAGACAGTGATTCGCCAACAAACACAGACAAGAACAAGCTAATGGATGGGAGTTTAGACAGTGATTAGTTGTATGAATTTTGTGATGATTAAAACTTGAGCTCAATAATTTTATATAATACATTTTTTTTTCAAATTTCAGGCCCCAAAATTAAGGTGGATACATAGGAGTGTCTTATACATGGGGAAACATTTTACTACATCAAGGAAGTACTTTTTATTTCTTCTTTTTTACATTGCTTGTGAATTCCTTATTCCCTAGAAATATTTATGTAGAATCCTTTGAGAATACTAAGAATTTAGCAGAATGTAACAATTTGCCTTGGAAGTTAATATCAGATCAGTTCTTTTGAGAAAATCTTTGATCATATGCGATGCTAACAAAAGTATGTTCCTTAATGTTTTCATTGAAATTGCTTCATAGGTCTTTCAAAGCTAAATTTTTAAAAATTTTGTTTTTGTTTTTTATTTTGTGGGATTTTTCTAGCTTTTGTAGAGAAATATCAAAGTCTCCTATAAGTAATATATTACTATTGATATCTTTTTGCAATTTGATCACAAAAAGTACTGATTTATTAATAAAGAAATATGTATATGTTTGTGCCTGAAATGTTAATTCAATCCATCCTCTTTTCCTTTACCTGAATTGTTCTGCCTCTTAGATCTCTTACTCCTTATATAGTCTTTCATTATTTTCTAAATATTTCTCACAAACATTTTTTAAAAAAGGAGAAAATAAAATAAAATAATAGTTTTTATTGTTATATGAATCTATTCACCTTTCTTTTGAGGACTTTTAATTTTTGAATACCCCAATCACCTCTGGATTCTTCAGGGGGAATTAGTCAGTTTTTTCCTCCCTTTTGGTAAATTTCCAGTGTTTTCATTAATGAATAGCACCAGATTCTCAGAATTTATTATTTTGAGGAGCAAATTGCAAATTGATTTCTCTTCTAATTTGATTTACCACGTGTCATTTTTTTTCTGCTAATTTCTCTGCAAATTTGTAGTGCTGCACTACTTTGACTGATTTCTCTTGAAACAAGAATGACCTTTTTTTCCCTTCGCAATTTCTTTATCTAATGCAGTAGTTCTGAAATTTGACCTAAATATTTCTGGCTGAGTTAAAAATGGGTTTTTTAACTGTTAGTTATAGGCCATGAATTCCCTCTAATTCTGCCTTTCTGTTTTCAATACTTCCATATAATTTTACTATATGATTTCTTGAAGGTTTTTTGCTGTTTTTCTTATCTCTGCATCATCTTCAAGTTCAATGTTTGTTGTGTAGCATTCTCATATGTTCTTTTAAACTGATTATCTTTTGAGCATTTAATAAATTTTAACTGCCTTATTCAATTAATTCTGTCTTGCATTTTTATTCTAATTTTATCATTTTATTTATCAGAGAATTTGCCTTGAAGTGTTTCTATGATTGGTTTAAAATTCTTTTTTCTCTAGATTCATTCATTTTACTTTGAGAGCTCTAATATTATCTATCTTTTTTTCATTTATATCTTTGCTTAACTCTTTGATTACTTCTTTGAATCAATCCCAAGGATCTAGGAATTGTTTCACTGACATTTCTGGAAGCCTAATAGAATTTAATGTTATACTTTCACCTTTCCTGGAGGTTGTTGACTTACTATTGAATTCATTTCTTTGCAAAAAACTTGTTCATTGTGTCGGTTTTTATTGATTTTTTGCTCTCTTTTTTTCTTTCAGAGATTAAAAATTAAATTCTATTTATAGTAGGATAATATTTTCACTAGTAATGTCTAATGTCCTCTACTAAATAGCATTGTCAAAGATCTAATGCTGCTGTGTTCATATCCTGCTACCTGTTCTCATTCTCTCTAAACCACCAGTTTTGGGTGAGGCTTGTGATACTCAAAATAGAGTGTACATTTTTGTATGTTCCGTCTAATGCCTAGAAGAAATCTGGATTTATAGTAAGTCTAAAGAAGCCCACATGTTATTAATTTTTCATTTTAAAGAGAATCAATGATAACACAGAGAAATGTCCTAACTTGTGCCCATATTGGATATCAATGAGGCAGATTTGCACAAATTCTTTAATCGTATTTTCTCTTCTAAAGTCACTGAAGGTCCATTGATAAGACAAAAATCAAGTTGACTGGTGATGGACTGGGATGCAGTAGATGATCTTGGTATCTTTGATATCTTACCAACCTGGGTTCCAATATAGAAGATATTTCAAAAGTAGTTGTTTGGTTAGTTGTAGGAAAGTGAACAACAAATGAGAAGAAAGCAAAATATAGTAAGAACATTCTGCATTCATTAATAGCTTGATATTAACCTATTTAAATGAGTTGCTGACAAAGAAAAACGGGAAATAGATGAAAGTAAAGATATCAGCTCTGATTATTACCACTCTTAAGAGAAGTTTAACTGAAAACAATAAACCACATCTACAAAAAAAAGCTAAAATAGGTAAATAAGCAATTAAACAAAATCTCAGAAATCATAAAAGTAGGCAAAGATATAATCTCCTTTCCAAGTGAAGAGATGCTGTCATGAAGGGCAATGTTTCTTTTGAATAAAAAGTCAATTTCAAAGCAAAATAAGGAAGGATAGTACAAAATTATGAGCAATATCACCTCAAAAAAAGCAGTGTGGTAGTGGGAAATAAAAGATAGCATAAAGCCTAATTAAACCAGATTGTACTGAAAACATTAAAAAATTAAATTGGCTTGAGAACCACAAATAAACTTGAAATGAAACCAATTTTCTGGCATTTCTATAGCAACCTGTTGTCATCATCAATAACAGTAGAATCATCTCATATTTGGACCCTAACACCTTAATACCTAATGTACTACATGAGAAATGGTGCTTAAGAAGATGAAGACAGAAAGAGTATCTGGATCCAACTGTGTGTTTGTGTGTGTGTGTGTGTGTGTGTGTGTGTGTGTGTGTGTGTGTGTGTGTGTGTGTGTGTGTAAATCCATGCTGGATTAAAGGGATACAATTCTAAAGGCACAACAATTTTTATGCTATCTCAAAAAAAGAGATTCCAAAATAGTGGAAAATGTGATGCTTACTTGGTTGTTAGTTCTGGTCCTTTGTTGCTGAAGAGAATCAAAATGACATCATTATGTTAGTGTCAAGTTATAGTGTATCTGACTCTTGGCTGATCAGAATAATATAAACTCAGAATGCTCAACTACAAGTTGGGTGCAAATAGTTCATGTGAATACCTGGGATGGATTTTATAAACTTGTGTTTCTCATTTTTATTTGAGTAACTTTAACTTTGGTCACAGAGCACAGCACCTTCTATAATGAATGAGATCATGCCATGCTGCACAATCAATTCCAAAGTTCTTATTTAATAGAGTTCTTGAGAGTGTCCTTGCATCATCCCCCCCTTTCCCTATGTGTGCCTGACCTGTGTGAGTTCTCCATAAAATAGTCTTTTTTGGCAAATGTACACTTGGCATTTGAACAATGTGGCCAGCCCATCAGAGTTGTGTTGTTTGTAGTAGAGTTCAATTGCAGGAAAGTTTAGCTCAATAAAGTGCCTCAGAAAGGTGACTGACACTAACAACTATTTCTCATTTCTATAAAATCTTCATTAAACTGGTTTATAATCTACCAAGGATAACCTTGCTTCAGATACAGAAGTGAATCAGTATGCTTTTGTGGATAATTTTTATAACTAGCCACATTTGCAAGTTTTTGTCATTTACTGGTGCCATTTATGAGTCTGATATATTTGATAAACTCCCCATTTTTTTCTCCATAAATGAAATTTAACTTTAAAGGTTCCCTTCAATCAGTTAACAAACATTTATTAAAAACCTACTGTGTAGGGGCGGCTAGGTGGCGCAATGGATAAAGCACAGGCCCTGGAGTGAGGAGTACCTGGGTTCAAATCCGGTCTCAGACATTTAATAATTACCTAGCTGTGTGGCCTTGGGCAAGCCACTTAACCCCATTTGCCTTGCAAAAACCTAAAAAAAACCTACTGTGTGCTGAACAGTACTCTGAGGAGGAAGAAAAAGTCTCTGCCTTCAAGGAGCTCAAATTCTAATGGGGGAAGATAAAATATAAACAATTATGTAAATAAAAGACATATACAATACTGATTGTTGTTCAGTCATTTTTAGCCATGTCCTACTCTTTGTGACCCTATTTTTCTTGGCAAAGATTCTGCAGTGTTTTGCCATTTCCTTCTTCAGCTCATTTTACAGATAAGGAAACTAAGGCAAATGGGGTTAAGTAATTTGCTCAGGAGGGTCAGGTTTAGGAAAGTTTAGGAAGAAAGATAATGAATTCTGTTTTGGACATGGACATGTTGAATTTGAGATGTCCGGAGGACATCCACTATGAGATGTCTATAAGGCAGTCAGTTAAGTGAGATAAGGAACTTCAAGTTGTTTCTAATTAAAAACTTACAAGATTCCCAGTATCATAGTATGCAGGATTGACAGTATTTTTAGAGTTGAAAGTGACTTCAACAGTCATCTACTCTATTGTATGTCCCTGAGGAATATCCAATATATCATACCTAACACATGATTAGCCTGTGAAGATTTTTCTAGAGTGAAAGGGAACCTCCTGCAATAGCCCATTTTATTTTTGAATAGCTCAGGTTTAGGGATAGCAAATCTGAATTTGCCTCTTTTCAATTTTTACCCATTTTTCATGGTTTTGCCCACTGGAATGAAAGAGAATATGTTTAATTTCCTCCAAACAATAGCCCTTAAAACAAGTGAAAACAGTCATTGTTTAGTTGTCATCAATCACCCTGTCTTTTCTTCAAATGAAACATCCAAGTTTCTGTTTTTGTATCCTGCAGTCTAGCAGAGGGCTTTGCATATAGTCAGTACTAAATGGTTTCTTTTTTTATAATTATTCATTCACTCACTCAACAAGTCTTAACATGACATGGACTCAAGGCTAGTTATCAGACCAATAGCCTTCCTTTACACTTGATGTTTTTACTCATTTTCAGTCTTGGATAACTCTATGTGACCCTATTTGAGGTTTTCTTGGTAAAGATACTGGAGTGGTTTGCCATTTTCTCCTTCAGCTCATTTTGCAGGTGAGAAAACTGAGGCAAAGAGGATTAAAAGACTTTCCCAGGGTCAAGTAGCTAGCTGAGGCCAGATTTGAACTTAGGAAGATGAGTCTTCCTGACTCCAGGTCTGATATTCTATTCATTACACCACCTAGCTGCCCCTCACTTTGAGCTTACAGACCACTAAAACCCCTAGATCTTTTATAACTAGTTACTATCTATGTCTTCCCTCTCTTGCACTTGTGATACTTACTAGCTCTGTGACCCGGGAAAGTCACTTAACCTCTGTGTGCCTTAGTTTCCTCGACTGTAAAATGAGGATGATAACAGTAGTATCTCTCAGGATTGTTGTGAGGATTATATTTGTAAAGCACTTAATACAATAACTGTCTTATGTAGTAGACACTGCCACAAATTATTATTCTTTAATGATATTTTGTTTTATTTTTCCCATTACATGCTATGGTTGTTTTTTGACATTCATTCACTTGCAAATTTATAAGTTTCACAATTTTCTCCCATCCTCCCTTCCCTCCACCTTCTCCCTGGTGGCAAACAGTCTGGTTAAAAAATTGTATGGTAGATTTGTGTTCAACACATTTACATATTAGTCATTTTGTGCAAGAGGAATTAGAACTAAGGGGAAAGAAAGAAAACCATGAGAAAGGAAGGAAAAACATGAGTTTTAGAAAAGTGAACATTCAGATTCTGTGGGGGGTTTCCCCCGCTCTGGATGTGAATGGCATTATCTCCCAGGGTTGTCCTAGATCTCTGAACTGTTGACAGGATATGCATCCATCATAGTTGATCAAACTCACATGCTACCTCCCTGAGAAAATTATGAATTGTGAGACTGGAAGCCAGGGTGGTAGAATGGGAAGAACACTGGATCAGAGGATGAGCATTTGGTCCTGCTCTGTCCCTTACTGTTTTGATCACTCATGTGCCCATAGGTGATTCGCTTTCCCTCTTTTACATCATTTGTAAAAATGAAGGAATTGGACTGAATCTCTAACTTCTTTGCTCCTTTCCAGCTCTAAATCTATGATGTTATGAGCAATCCTAGCTACCATTTCAGAAATATAGGCTAGTTTCACCCATTGTTGAAATTCTCTGGTAGGTATTCAAAAGACAATCTAACATGGATGGGAAAATTTAAATCTAGATTTAATCAATGTGAGGAAGTTGTGATGCTGAAAGTCCCTCCAAAAATGCAAAGGAAAGTTGTCTTTCCTTTAATTTCTAGTTTTAAAGAGATAGTTGGGCTTCTACAGGGTTGCAACTTGCCTACATTCATACAACTAATTTCTCAGAGATAATCTAGAACTCAGTTATTTTTTTTCCTTTGGCTACAAAGCTGGCTCTCTATTTACATCATACATTCCCCAAAGCACCTTCTCTCTTTCGTTCAAGTTTGATTCTCCAGCCTCATGCTGTTTTGGAGCTAACCCTGCATTCTTAAAGGCTGAGTGAGCAGAGCACGATAACTGACAAAATTCCCTCAAGTTGGAAAAGTTCTGTCAGAGCCTGGCAATGGATTGCTCCTGTCTGTCATTTGAGGACAGTCCAGCACAGGGAAGCTCATCATCAGAAGATTGGCCACCACAGGGGGATCCATCCAACATGCTGGAGGCCTTCACAATAAATGTTTATTGGATTAGATTCCTGGAATCCTTAATAAAATTCGAAATGCTGAAATGGTAAATTTCCCACACTATAATTTTTGCTAACAGTAAACAGAACAAAATAATTTCCTTGATGATTTATTGGAATATCTAGACTTGAGAATAATCATCTATGATTTATCTCTGTAATATGTGAGATAAAACCATTTATCTTGTAGTTTCATCTCTAATGCTTTTCATCAATCTTATAATTTTCAAATTGATAAATAGACTTCATTAAGATGTCTTAATGATAAGCAGTAAGATAATCCAGCCATCCTATTAGTCTTGCAAGAACTAAATATTAAGAAATTAGTCATCATGTGAATAATGAATATATGTCATTATACTTCTTTAATACTCGAAGCATCCATAATTTCATCAAGGGATACTCCCTCTCTCCAGTAATACAGATTGCAACTCCTTTATGCCAAAATCTTTTGGCAGGACCATGAAGAAGAGTCACACAAGACAAGTAGACATGGATGGGTTTAATTCTATATCATTATATATATATATATAATATATATATATTATATATATATATATATATATATATATAGAGAGAGAGAGAGAGAGAGATATTGATAGGATCTCAGTTTAATAAGATTATAGATCCATTTGAGTAAATACAAGGCATTGGAGAGCTAAAAGCAAAAATGAAAATAGGCTTTGCCTGTGAGGATCTTACCTTTGACCACATAAAGGCTTCCAGATAACTTAGGAATTATGTGGAATAATTTTCCAATAAAATAAAAAATTCACTAATGATGTTAGGTCAACAGGTCATGGTGCTTCTATTACATTGCATGAATGAACCCCTTAAATTAGGTAATTAAGCACAACTAGAAAAGAGGAATCATAGTGATCAAGATTAAGACTTTGATTCCATTTATTTGCTACTCCTCATTTCTCAACCCATATCACCCTCCCATACCAAAGATTTAACCACACCATCCAGTGGTCTCACTGTCCTTTCTGGAATGCCTGTTCCATAAACAACAAAAACTTTCCTTCATCTTAGATCTCTACTGCTCACATTCTTTCTGTCTAGTAGGAATAACCAAAATCTGGCTCCTCCCAGATGATACAACTTCCTTGGTCACCTTTCCCATAATAGCAGTACCTTTAATATTCTCTCTGGTTCATTTGGTCAAGACAAGGGAGTTGGCATATTACTTGTTTTCCACTGTCACTTCCAGATTCTCCCCTTTCTCCATCACTCAATGACTTCACTTTCTTTGAAGTTCAGGCAATTTATAACCATCAAAATCTTGATAGCTCTTTTCTCCAGTCATCCAGGTCTCTCCTTTCTTTGTTAATGAGCTTAGCACGACTCACAATTTTTCCTCTTTTAACTCCTATACTCTAATAGATGACTCCAACCTACATATTTACTCCCTTCAAACACACAAACCACTTACTTCCCATGACTCTATCCTGCTTCATCCACAAACAAAAATGGCTATGCTTTGATCTTAACCAATACTCACAAATGTTCCATGTTCAAGAATTCTGAAATCCTTTTATTTAACCATACTCCATTGACTTGTCACCCCTCCCTCTTCCATTACTTACAAACCCCTACTTTTCAGCTGTACCATATCCTCCAGTCCCTTAACTCTTCAATGTCTCCTAGGCCATCTTCCCTGTACTAGCTATGCTCTCCTTTTTTCCCCCATTTTGACCTTTAGGTGAGTCAATTCAATTTTAAACCATCTTCTCTTGAATCCCTCAGTCCCTTATTATAACACCAGTTATATCCAGTCAATTCTCAGCTTTGGATCATTCCCACCATTTACTTCCTTTACTCCTTCACATATGCTTCTAAACAAAGATGGAAAAAGTCATACAACCATTCTGACTGGGTCTACTACAAATTCATGCTACTGGGTCCTCCTTGCTACTAGGCAATCCTATTATACCTCATGGGACAACTCACTATCCCATCCTGCATAGTGGCTCTTAACCTTTTCATCCCTCCTCAAAACTCTCATGGCTCTCCCTCTACCTGCCCTCTCAGCTGAAATTCATGCCTCATATTTTACAGAAAAAATTTAAAGCAATTTACTGAGTTCCCTCTTCTCTCCTCTTTCTCATCTATCATTCAGATTCCTCTGTCACTATCTCCTTCACCCCTGTCTCACATGATGAAGTGGCCTTACTCCTTACTAAAGCTAACTAATCCTTGGTTTTAACTAAGCTTGTTACAGCAATCATATTCCATCTTATCTCCATCAGACTGTTTCCATCATCCTCACTTTATCATTTATAGTCAATCTCCCCTTATCTACTGGCTCATTCCCTTCTGTCTGTAAATTTGTCCACTTCAGTACTTTTCCTTGCTATTTTCTTCCCACTTATGCTAGAATGCCTTTTCCTATCCTCTTTAATGTTAGTACCATCTCTTGCAATTTTCTATCTATGTCTGTCTCTATATATGTGCATATTTATATGCATGTGTATATACAAACACACACACACATATATCTATATCTATATCTATATTTGTGATATTTGTACATAGTTGTTTTATGTTGTCTGCCCCATTAAATTGTAAACTCCTTGAGTCCAGGGTAATTTCAGTCTTTTCTGGGGGGGGAGTAGGGATGGGCATTCTCTGAGTTTAGCATACTGTATGGTTCATAGTAGGCACTGAAATGTTAGTCCCCTTTCACAGTCTAAATTCTGTCTTCCATCTTCATGCTTTTGTACAGGCTAAAAGTTCATGCTCAGAAAGTTCTTTGTCTCCACTTCTTCAAAGTTCACTTTCTTTCAAATTAGTTTATGCCCCTCCAACAAGATGCCCGGATTCTATGAATTTTTAATGTCCCCTTAGCTGTTATGACACTTCTTTGTAAGTATCTTCCATTTTACTTATTTGTTAACATGCATTGATTGCCCAGTAGAACATTGAGTTCCTTGAGGGCAAAGTATTTTTGGATATGTTCCTAATACTTAACACAGTTCCTGGCCCATATTGTTTTAGTTCTTATTTCAAAAAAGGCCAATGACATCATGGGATGATATTTTGATTTGCTAGGGAACTGGATCTAAGTGAGGCAGAGTTGCACAACATGCTCAGCCTCATTCTCTCTTCCATATAGTACTTCTATTTTGTCATCCTCTTCTGAGATATTTTACCTAACCTTACCTTCAAAGCAGCTTTCTATCATATTGGTTTTTCTTATTTTGGATCCTGCTAACCCAAGCTTCTTGCGTTGGGGGACTCTGACTACCAGACCTTCTTTATTGGGAATGCTGGTGGCTTGCTCACTTAGCTGGAGTTGTCCAAACCAGTTGTTCAGGTTGAATGGGTGTGGGGGGGTCCGAGGTACCTGTATTGGAATCCTACCAGCTGGCACTGCTGTGCTGTTGGTCTGTTGAGTGGGATCCAGGGGCTATCAGATCTTTGTTGTGTCTGAGAGCCTCAGTTTTGTCTCCTCTGCACTTCACCCACACTGGTCTCAGCTCCCTGGGCTGCATTCTGCTGAGCTCCCTGCTGTTGGGCTTTCCCTACACCATAGTAGGACCAATCTTTTCTGCAATCTTTTCCAGATATCTTAAAGCTGGAAAATGCTCCAATTTGTTCTCTTGTGGGTTCTTTCATTCCAGAGTCTGTTTAGAGGATTGAATAGCATTGTTTCTGAGAGGAAAAGGGAAGAGACTAGGGAAATTCCTTGCTTCTCTCCTCCATCTTGATTCTGCCACTCAGATTTTTTTTTTTTGTGTGAATTGAAAAGACTTTGCTTATATTTGATTTTTGGTTTTGTTTCGTTTGTTTGTGACTTCTGCCAATAGCATATAATGTCAACATATTTAAAAAGTGCAAGTTATTCTCTAATCCCAAGGAGAAAGTAATTGGCTGCAGGAGTATATTTCTATACTTTACGTTATCAACGGGAACAATAAATACTTAAGGGAGGAAAAAAAGGAAAAAAGCATGTTATTAGGCATAAGAGAATTCTCACCTTTAATGGGGTTTAGAAGGTAAAAGAATTGATACAGAGAAGAAAGGGGGAAAGACCTCTGAGCTTAAAAAGATGTAAAATGGTTGTGAAGTTCTTTTAGGCAAGAATGGAGCAAGAATCTCTTTGGAAGAAGTTTTCTTAGGTTCCAAATCATGGAAGGCAACATCCAAGAAGAGAGCCAGCAACCAACCATATTTCTAGAAAAACATTTTTTTTCCAAAAAATGTCCATTTTATGAGAAATAAAAGTTGAATTAGAGATTCTAATGCAATAAAGCAAATTTGATCCCATTAGGTAGTCAATTTCATACATTTATTATGTCCAAGGTACTGAGGACACAAAGGAAATTTTTAAAAAAGCAATCTCTGCTAGTCAAGGGGCTTTCATTCTCCTAACAGATTACAACATGTACATAGATAAGCAGATATATGTATTCTTACATCTGGTAATAGAATGAATGCACTTGTTTAACTGAATTAAATTTCCTTATCTACACATTCTAATATTCTTTTTTTCTGAAATTGTGTTAAATCTTCTTATCTACTAGGAAAAGATATGCAAGAGAAATTCAACAACTTGCAAAAGGAAGCACAAAATTTGTCTGAAGAAAATAAATTTTTTAAAAATACAAGTGAGCAAATGGACAAAGAATAGAATTCTTTAAAAAAATAAGATTGAACAAATGGAAAAGGAAATGCAAAAGTTAACTGAAGAAAATAATTTCTTGAAAAAATAGAATTGGACAGGATAAAATTAATGACTATGAGACATCAAGAATCAGTGAAGCAAAATAAAAAAATGAAAAGTAAAAAAAAAAATGTAAATTATCTCATTGGAAAAACAACTGACCTGGAGAATAGATCCAGGAGAGATAATTTGAGAATTAACGGATTATTTGAAAGTCATGATCAAAAATAAAGCCAGGACAACATCTTCATTTTTTTAAAATACAAATATTTTACTTTTTTCCAATTATATACAATACTAGTTTTTACCAATGATTTTTACAATGTTTCGAATTTTACAATTCCCCCCCTCTCCCCCAACAGAGACAGTCTGATAATCTTTATATTTGTTCCATGATCTGCATATATCAAAATTGAGTGTGTTGAGAGAAAAAACATGGACAACATCTTTCAAGAAAACATAAAGGGGAGAAGCTAGGTGGCACAGTGTATAGAGCACCAGCCCTGGAGTCAGGAGTACCTGAGTTCAAGTCCAGCCTCAGACACTTAATAATCACCTAGCTGTGTGGCCTTGGGCAAGCCACTTAACCCCATTTGCCTTGTAAAAACTAAAAAAAAAATCATCAAGGAAAATTTTCCTGATATCTTAGGAACAGAGGGGAAAATAGTAATTGAAATAATCCCTTGATCACCTCCTGAAAAGGATTCCAAAATGAAAACACCAGGAAAAATTATAGCTAAATTCCAGAATTATCAGGTCAATAAGAAAATACTGTAGTCAATCAGAGAGAAACAATTCAAATACCAAGAAAAAACAAACTGCATTACACAGGACCTGGTACTACCAACATTAAAGTATTGAAGGCCTGGAATCTGATATTATAGAGGGTATGGGTTTGGATTCCAACCAACAATCAACTACCTAGCAAAATTGAGCATACTCTTTCTGGGGAAAAGATAGACATTTAGTGAAACAAGTGACTTTCAAATTCTCTTGTCAAAAAGACCAGAGTTGAACAGAAAATTCAATCTTCAAATAAGAGACTCAAAAGATACATAAAATTAAACAGGAAAAGAATATAATTCAATAGGATTAAATTGGTTATACCTGTATGGGAGATATGTTGAGAACTGTATCTCTCTTAAGATTTGCCATAAGATACAGAAATAAATTGATTTTGATGGAATGATTTAAAAAATTAAGACATTAAAAGAAAGGGATTGTACTGGAATGGGAGGAAGGAGGGGCAGAATGGGGTAAATTATATCTCATGAAGAGGCACAAAGACCTATTACAGTAGAGAGAAGGAAGTGGGGAGAACCTTACTTCATTGGACTTGACTCAAAGGGAGAATAACATATACCTTCATTTGGGTTTACAAACATCTTACCCTATAGGGAATTAGGACAGCAAAGGGAAGGAAGAGAAAGAGGGATTGATAGTAGAAGGAAAAAAAAGGAGGGGAAAAGTAAAAAAATTCCTTGCCCTTCGGAGTAGCTTGACATAAGATTCATGGTTCTTTCACTTGTTTTGTGTAGTTCTTTTAGTTAACTCTCATTTTTAATTATGGTGACAAACTGTCTGTTTGAAAGACAGAACATAATTCTAATGAAATCTGCCAACCTCATATGATCCTACTACTAACCTTTGGATGTTTTTCCTCTAGCTTTGTGAATGCAAAGCTTTCTGTCTCCATTTGGGACACAAGGTTTAATTCATTTGTCAGACAAGAGAAGACAGTATATAAGGAGACAAGTCACAGGCACATACTATCAAGTTCAGTTACACTTATTCTATTGACCTACCTCTTTTCACCTTGCTATTTGATCCCCAAGTTGTTCCTTCTACTCCACTGTGTGGAGAAGGAGCATGTAAGATATCAAACAAAACAGAAATTCACTGGACACATGGATAACAAACTAAAATTAATTATCAAATGAAATATATATACATCATTTTATCCTGTTGATGTTCTCTAGATTCTTCCCTCTACATTTCTTCATTTGTCAGTGTTTTTCTATGAAGTCTACTTTCCATGATCTGCAAATACCCCTTCTGCTTCCTCAGTGATGGTGACATAGTGGTCAGTGAAAGGGGCATAGAATTCAAAAATCAGTTTCCACAGTGGTTACAAATGTGAGATCTTTGTGTAGTGACAATAAGGAAATGAATTAAGGACAATTAGTTGTGCAGAGGAGAGAATGCTGGTCTGATTCAGATACACATTAACATTGTGACTCCAGAAGGTCACTTCATCGCTGTTTGCTTTGATTTTCTCATCTGTAAAATGGGGATAATAATAATAATACTTTTCTCCCAGGATGTAAGGATCAAATGCAAAACTATTAGAAATGATTTATGAACCTTAAAATGTTATGTAAATTCTAGTCATTATTATAATATAACCAGAAGATATTAACAATAGTAATATTGACAATATCATTTACATACATAATCAAAAGACAGGAAATATAGGAGGGCAGCTCACAAATAATGAGAGAGTTTGTTTCCATGGTGCGTGTGACCAAAGGCAAAAAGCAGAAAAATTCAGGGGATACTGGGTTGCTTTGCCTTATATTGTGTCTAATGAGTATAATGAATATAAGAAAAGAGATTAACAAGAAAATAACTGCAAAGGTTTATAGGATAAGATCTTGTTGCAGAGATTGATGACAGAGAAATTCTAGAAAGAATTCACTGAGATCTTCTAAACTAAATTAACATAGACTATAACAGCCGGTGACTTCAATTCAAAGGTAGACATGTGATTTAGACAGGAAAAATTTTTTTTGGAAATTTGATTTGAGATTAATAAACAAAAGACGTCAAGGGCTTAGGTGTTGCTCAGAAGCTTCCCCATTTGTGTTCTATAAACACTTTAGGATGAGGGTCAGAAGAGAGTAGAAGTGGCTAAAATCAAATAATATTCATTCTCTCTCTCTCTTTCTCTAACACACACACACACACACACACACACACACACACACACACACACACATACAGACAGAGTTAAGGCTAGAAAACATACTGGTTATTTGCTTGGAAATCATTTTAGAAACTAAGGCACCCTGAGCAAGAGACAAGAAGCAGGAAAGTCAAACAACCACCTTGACTATCTCCCTTTACATTCTGATGGAGATAGCTTGGGACCTTGAGTAGAGGAGCCTTAGCAATAGTAGTAATCCAGTCCCACCCCAACAGTTATCTCTAAGGGGAGAAATCAGTGTAGAGCAGTCACACAGCTTCCTTATCACCACCAGCAACAATTGCTGATCAACAGCTTCCAATAGGAAAATAAGCACAGGAAGATGGGATTCCTGGAAGTGGCAGTAGCCCCAACCACCATTCCTGCTTCTGATCCAACCCTCACAACCATTAACCAGGGAAGCAATCTCTGTGGAAACAGTCAGCCATCCCTACCAACAGCCAAACAATTATCACACACATGGCAAGCTAGCAAAGCTAAAGAACCAAGTGCCCTGAGAGAGATGGAGACAGTATGTGCCAGCCTTGTTAAATCATCACCACAATCTTGGCTACTATCTCACTTTAAATCTTTATAGAGACAAAATCCAAGAGCCCTGGACATAGTGTCATTAAATGATAAAAGTAAAAGAAAAGGCATTTTACCTAAAGACCAAGGACTTTTTCTATCTGACTTAATACTGGAATCTTCAATAAGTATTATTTTTCCCATCAGAATATAAGCTTCTTGAGAGCAGGGCCTGTCTGATTTTTATACTCATATTACCAATGTTTAGCATAATGGTTTGTATAAGGTAAGTGCTTGTTAAATGCTTTGTTCATTTCTATCAATTAGTTGAAGCAAATTTCAAAATAAATATCAAATCACACAAAAGGCTAGACATGAGAAAACCTTACATTCAAGTATAACTATACAATCCTGGTCTGTTTAAAGAAGCTGTTAACTTCGAAAAATCAGAAATCATAAAAAAAAAGTTGTTGATTCTATCACTAGGTCTAAGAGAAAATTAGGTAATTTATAATAGTTGTCACAAGTCAGTCAACTATATCGGGAATACAAATAGAAGCAGAAAGACAAATTCCTGTCCTTTAGGAGTTTACATTCTAAAGGTCTGAAGAACCCAGAAGATATTTAAGCTATATACAATTTCCCAACCAAGTGGAGAGGGGTGTTAGGAAAGGGCAACATGTGCAATGAAGGATAAATTCATTTGAATAAATTACAGTAAACAATGATGGAAGACTGCCATCAACCTGAATAAACTAGAATATTCTAAAGTATTTATACAGGAAATTAGAAGGAGGACAAAAAGGAGTGAATGAAATGATAAAGATTTGCCATTATTTCTATGGCAATTCATTCTCTTCATCAATAATAGTGGAGCCTCCATATTTGGACTCACAGCTCAGTACTCAATGTACTGTATGAACAAGTTGAATTAGCACTTAAGAAAATGAAGTCAGAAGAACTGCTAGATCTGCATATATATATATATATATATATACAGACATATATATATGTAAATATACATATATTATATACATTTAAGTAATCAGTGTTGCCTTTGAAACAGCATAATTTTAAAGACATTCAGTTCCATTTCCAAAATAGTTTAAATGGAGGAAAATTCCAAAGGAATGGAAAAGATCACAGATGATTATTAAAAAAGGTAATCTATGCCTATTTTTAACCTCTCTAAAATTATCTATGCATCTATGAGAATAGGCAGTATAGATTAAAGATTTCCTTGATGAAATTATGAGAAAAGTAAGGATATGCTTTATTCCATTTTTTTTATAGTAGAAATCTTCGTAGTCACATTTGGCTTAAGTGTTGTAAAGTATATAAGATCTTACTATATTTATCGTTCATGGATTACAAAAAAAATACAAGGAAGTGGCAATAGGACAAATTGCAAGCAGAAAGCACTCTCTCTCAAAAAAGATTTTTTTCCCTAGACTTTTCCATTGCCTCAACTGTAACCTTACCCGGAACTTCCCTCCATACTGGAGACCTCCTCACTCCTTAACATCCATATATCCCTGCTGTTTTCAGCCTTTTCAGTCTGAAATATCCAACTAATTTGCCAGCTTCCTTCTTGTAGACTCATAAATTTAGACCTGGAAAGGAATTGTACAGCTTGACTCCTAAGGATAACAATGAATAGAAAACACAAGGAGCAGAGTTCAACTTATCATAAAGAACTTCTTAATATTGAATATATTGCCTCATAAGGTAGTGAGTTCAATGATTTCAAGGGGAACAAATAGGAACTGTCAGTTAATTTATATTTATTAAGCATATACTTAAGTCAGCCACTGTGATAAGTGCTGAAAGCAAAATTTGTTCCAACAGCCATGAAGGCAGCTTACTAAATAGTGGGAATTGTCAGTTAAGTTAAAGTCTTGAAGAGAGATGTAAATATGCATAGACCATGAAGGGCCATGTGGCAGAACAAGATTAAAATGTAACTAGGAAATATTAATAAAAATAAAGATATTACATTTTAAATTAAATCAATTTGCCACCCATAGAAGCAGGGTGCTGTGGAGTATAGTCAAACAACAAAGATACCATGCTCATCCTCTGCATTCCAGACCATTGCTAGTCCTTTTGTTTTGCCACTGGATATCAATGACTCTGGAAGAGAGTGAGATTGATGATTTTGTGCAATCCTGCTTTACATAAATCCAATTTATGGGCAAGTCAAGACATTACAGCCATGATGTCATTGGTACTCTTCCAAAAGGAAGGATCAACAAGAACATTAGAATGTAAGCTCCCTGAGGGAAGGAACTGTCTCTTTCTACTTGTGCTGGTATTCCTAGTATAAAGAAGTGTCTGGCATATAATAAGGGCTTAATAAATGGTTACCGACTTATTAACTAAAAAAGGTGTCTCCCACTCATATTTCCATGCCAGATTACTTGATGGATGCACCCAAAGATACCATTTTGTTCAACACTCCTCTAATTAGCAATGTAGGTCCATGTGCATATGTATGAGAAACTTCCTTGACAAAGATCAAAGGAAAAGTGATTTCCTTATAGAAGGGGAAGACCTAGAGACACTTTGGTTTGCAAATGATAGTTTCATTGTACTGACCCAAAATCTGTAGTCCCTTAAATAGATTGGTCAGTCAACACATGAAAAACCAACTTCATGAAGAATATGTAGGTGCTGGCAGGAATACATTTAAAGAGTCAGAATTAGAACAGAATTTAGAGACTAGTCAGATCCCCAAAGATCTGAGATTTGCTCCAGGTTGAATCTGTAAAGATTAAAGAGTAAATTCATCCTCATCTTTGTCCTCCAGAATTAGCTGATCTCAAACTATGCTTCCTATCTACCCAGTCATCCATCAGGACATCAGATCCTAATCTACATGGGAATGTTTCATCTGTTCTGCCAGCTTTTATAACAATTCCTGTTTCAATCTTGTTTTTTCACTTAATGATCAGGGAACAAAAATCAATATTGCCATTGCAACTAGTAAAGTTATGACAGTAGGTGTGCTTTATGGATCCAGTGAATATCCCTCTTGTGCCTGCACTAGATCGAAGTTCCCTTCGGTGCCTTAAGGGTAGGGACCATCTCACTTTTATAGCTAAATCCCAAGGGCTTCATAGTAGGTACTTAATAAATTCTTATGGATTGATCTGACAACCTCTGTTAGCTCATGTAAGAGGGAGAGGGCAGGATTGGATCTAAAAACGTTCCTGGCTGATTTCATGATGCTTTGCTGTAATGGGAGACTAGGTAGCACAACGGAGAGAGTGTTGGCAGTTCTTGCAGTCAGGAAGGTTCATTTTTTTCAGTACAAATCTGGTCTCAGTTATTTACTGTATCTGACACTTAACCCTGTTTGTCTCACTTTCCTCATCTCTAAAATGAATTGGAAAAGGAAATGGAAAAGCACTTCAGTATCTTTACCAAGAAAACCCCCCCAAAAGGATCCCAAAAATCAGAAATGACTGAACAAATGCTATAGTGGAAATTCTGTTAAGTTAAAATACTGTCTAGAATAGTGATGTCAAATATGCACAGATCATGAAGGGCTATGTGACAGAACAAGATTAAAATGTAACTGGGAAATATTAACAAAATAATAAAATAAAGATAATATTACATTTTAAAATTAATTCAGTTTGTCACCCAAAGAAATCCTTATATGGAGATTTGTGGCTCTTATTTCTGATTTTGACATCTCTGGTTTAGAAAGCCTCTTAAGGACTTTCTTCTGAGATTCTATGATGGCTTTGTCCTTTAAATGAACTCTTTGGCCAAAATGGCCTACCAACTACATCTTGAACATATTTTGTCCTTAAGAACAAATTTTTCCCTACCCCACATTAATGTGTTAATGCTATTCCACTCCACATTAATTTGTTAATGCTAGTCCACTCCCCTGTTATGTATAGACCTACCAGAATATCTTCAAGACCAAGTTCAAAGTTTACCTTCATAAAAGTTTATTTATCCATCACAGCCTAAAATGATCTCTCCCTATTCTGAAAGCTGATAGTAGCTACTTTTGTATCATTCATTCAAAAGTTACTCATGGGGCAGCTAGGTGGCGCAGTGGATAGAGCACTGGCCCTGGTCAGGAGCACCTGAGTTCAAATCCAGCCCCAGACATTTAACAATTACCTAGCTGTGTGGCCTTGGGCAAGCTACTTACCCCTATTTGCCTTGCAAAAACCTAAAAAAAATTTTTTTAAATTAAAAAAATAAAAGTTACTCATTATTGCTTTCTAACAAAATTAAATGAAGGGCTTAGGGAAAAGAACCTCAAAAGTCATTGTGTTCAATTCCTTCATTTTACAAATGAGAACACTGAAGCCTAGAGAGGCTGAGTGATTTATTAAAGATCATTCAGGCAACAGAGTTGGAAATCAAACCTTTAAGTCGAGATCCACAAATAACTTTTTATAGTTAATTTTGGGGACTCTGCTGAACTCAATAAAGGGAAGACTATACTTTTATGAATCCTATCTCTCCCACATCCTCTGACAGTCTTTAATTGAGTACCATTTGAGGTGGGGCATGAAAACTCTCCCTTAAGTTCATATTATCCAGAAAAGCGTCATCAAATTTCAAACATTTAGCAGTCCATTACATTGAGAGCTGTATGGGTATAAGACAGAATCTGGATAGTTATAGCTTTAATATTTTATTATTATAATACAAATTCATGTACTTCCATTTATAGCATGTATTCAAACCTGAATTTGAATCCTGGTTCTACTTACCATAAAAATAATCTTTGGCAACTCACCCATTATGGGCTTCAGTTTTCTGCTGTTTTATGAATACATCATTTTATTCTCTCTTCATCATCCCTATGTATTTTTAAGAATGTGCTGTGTTTATCAACAAAACCACTGTATGTTTTGGCTGATGAGAGCAGAATCTGGCATCAGCATTGTAACAGATTTCACAAACTGAACTTTGATGAGTACCCCAGTCACCTGGCACAAGCATCAGGACAAAATCCTTCTATCACAGTCTTCTGGAAATCCCATAAAATCGGGGCCATATTCATCACAATCTGGCTGCATGTAGCTTGCAGCACAGGAATGAGTAATTCCAAATACTAAAACTGTCATCATATGGCAAACTGGGGAGAGCAATGATATTTGAGGGTCCCACAAACATTAGGCAAAATCTAAACTGTGCCTTGGAATGAGATTTGTGAAGCACTTACACTATGTGAGGCACACTACTAAGCACTGGTAACAACAAAAAAGTGAAAGCTGCCTTTTGTCAAACATTTTTAACATGAGTCTTTGAGGATTAACTCTGCATCTACTAACAGACATGGACAAGTCTATCAACAAATTAATTTTTAAATGTTTACCCTGTGCTGAATTCATTTTGAATGAAGTGAGTAGAACTAGGAGAACATTGCACACAGTAACAGCAACACTGTTAGATGATCAACTATAATACACTTAGCCCTTCTCAGCAATACAATGATATAAGTCAATTCCAAAAGATACATGATGGAAAATGCTATCCACCTCCAGAGAAAGAACTATAGCATCTGAATGCACATTAGAAGTGCATTTTTTTCACTTTCTCTGCCTTTTTTTCATTTGTTCTCCTTTTTTTTCTTTCACATGACTAAAATGGAAATATGCCTGATCTGATTGCACATATAATCAATATTAGATCCCCTGCCATCTTGGGGAGGAAAGAAGGAGGGATAAAAATCTGGAATTCAAAATCTTATTAAAAATGAATGCTGAAAATTGTCTTTACATGTAATTAGAAAAAATACTATAAACATTTTTAAAAAGTATTTTGTAAAGTAAAAAAAAGAAAAAAGGCTCATTTTGTGCAGGCACTATGCTAGATATGAAGCTAAAAATACCACAACAGGGGTGGTTAGGTGGCGCAGTGGATGAAGCACTGGCTCTGGAGTCAGGAGTACCTGGGTTCAAATTCGGTCTCAGACACTTAATAATTACCTAGTTGTGTGGCCTTGGACAAGCCACATTTGCCTTGCAAAAACCTAAAAAAAAAAAAAACTCAACAAAACAAAACCTTACTTGCCTTCAAGAAGCCTCCATTCTATTGTCCAAGAGTCAAGATCTGAATTGAAATCCAGTCTCAAACCTCCTAGCTGTCAGAACTTGGGCAAATCACTTAAGCTCTGTCTGCCTGTTTCCTCAACTGTAAAATGGGGGTAATAAGAGCACCTACTTTCCAGGGTTGTTATGAGGGTCAAATGAAACAATCTGAAACCATTAACATGCTATATAAATGCCAGTTATTAGTTTTTTAAAATCTTATTTATTTTATTCTGAACTTGAGAAATAAAATAAGCATTTCCACAACACTGTAGAACAGAAAAAGTTGATTGTATGATACTGCAAATCTATTATGTATAGCTTGTTACTCCTTTCAAATAAATAAAAAAAATTTTCAACTAATTTTTTCTTCCTTTTTTCTTCTCTGTCCCACACTAGACACAATGTGAATGCATTATATATATATGTACATATATATATGCAAAGCTATTTTATATATACTTTTATTTATCAGTTCTTTCTCTGAATGCAGATAGCATCTTTTTTCATGTCTTTTATGGTTAATTTGGGTATTTTTAATAGTCAAAATGACAATTTTAAGAACAATTTAATATAATTTAATACAACTTATAATGACTTATAATTTATATTAGTCAAAGCAATTCACTCTTCATTATTTTGTCCATATCTATCCATGTTTTTCTAAATCTAGTCTTAATACATACAGTACAGCAGACAGAATAACTAAACCTGCAGTCAGGAAGACTGAGTTCAAACTGCCTCATACACTTACTATTTATATAACTCTGGCAAGTCTCTTTTCCTCATGTGAAAAATGGGAATAGGGGTGGCTAGGCAATGCAGTGGATAGAACACCAGCCCTGGAGTCAGGAGTACCTGAGTTCAAATCCGGCCTCAGACAATAATTACCTAGCTGTGTGCCCTTGGGCAAGCCACTTAACCCCATTTGCCTTGCAAAAAAAAAAAAACCTTAAAAAAAAAAGAAAAGTGGGAATAGCACCCATCTCCCAGGATTATGAAGATTGAATGAGAAATTTAAAATGTGCTTTGCGAGTCTTAAAGCACCATACAAATGTTAACTATTAATATTGCTGTTATTATCATCACTATTACTAGGATGATACAACATTCTCAAGTAAGATGAGGGACTCCCTCACATGTGGGACCTCCTGAGAGCCAATCCAGTTTCAAAGTACCCCAAATTACAGCTTATGAGGTCCCACCAATTTTTCTTTTTACCATAATAGTCAGAGGACAACTAATTTAAAGCAAAAGATGCTTATTAGAGAGTGGAAAAAATGACAAGGAAAACTCCAAGAGAAAGAACATATGAGAAGGATATATATGTAAAAAAATCATACACTTCCAGGCAAGTCCCACTCATTGTGTTACATTTCAGTTAAGTAGTCTTTTCCCCAGATGTGATGCTTTCGGATCCTGCAGAATCATGTCGGATGCTAGTCATGACGTCATTGAGCTAAGAGATACTCTACTGGTGGAATGCTATCGGACTATTGCTTTTTGCTCTCTAATGTTATCTGGGCTTCTTCACAGCTAGGCTGCTTCTTGCAAATACTTTTCTGCTCTCTGCTGCCATCTTATGTCCTCAGCTAATATATAATCTTTTTTCAATCAAATATTTTTAAGCACCTACAACATGAAACATAGCACTAAGCCCTAAATAAAAATAGCCAACATTTACATAGAACTTTAGAGTCTGAAAAGTGTTTAAATATACCATCTCATTTGATCTAATTCTCCCAATAACCCTATGAAGCAGGGACTCTTATACTCATTTCACAGATGAAGAAACTGAGACTGAGAAAGATTAAATGACCTGCCCAGAGTCCCATAGGTATTAAATTTCTTAAAGATTTAAACTCAAATGTTTTTTTCTGATTTCTGAGTCACCTAGCTGAATCCACCAGCTCTTTTTATCTTGTAGCCCAAGCCCCCCACCAAAAAGAGTGCCTCTTTTCCCTCTTCACCTATGGGACCCAAAGTTCAAGGAATACTTTTATTCCCCTCCCTTCTCCTTTCCTATTTTTGAATACCCAATTTAGAGCTTCTTCCTTTCTTCCCTCATGAATCTGAGACTTACTGGGACTTCCTAGCTATAATTTCCTACTTTCTTTTCAGTATATAAGCGGTGCATTATCGCTTAGGGTTTCAGAGTTCTACATACATTAAGTTTTTATGTTCTAAACTATCACTTTTCTTTTCAATGCTTTTGGTTGTCTAATTTCTTTGCTTTTGTTTATTTAGAGTCCAAATTTTGCCACTCATTTCCATTAAGGCACTGTACTAACGTTGGTTGCTAACCTAGAGGATAATAAGCCAGGTTTCAGCATCAGGAAGAACTGAATTTAAATCACAACTCTGATCTATGGATCACAGGAAATCATTTACTTTTTCAATTCTCTAAGCCTGTAAATTGTAGAGTTGTTCCCAATCAGCAAAACAGAAGTTCTCTTAATAGGGAATTCTCTATAGCAATGAAAATGATTAGCACAGCTGTGTGGCCTTGGGCAAACCATTTAACCCCATTTGCCTTGCAAAAACCTAAAAAAAAATAAGAAAATGATTAGCACAGTAGTAGACATTTAATAAATGATTATTGATTGATTGACTGATGGAATCACAGGTCCAGATGTACCTGGACATCTCTTTATCAGCATGGGAACAGAAAGCAGAGGAATGAGGAATAAGGACTCTATCTTCAGAAACAGGAAAACTTGGTCCAAGTCCTACTTCTGACATTACTGATCATTATTCTTCTTAATGCAATATATTTCTGACTGTTTTGTGGTGATAAGACTTTACACACACCCTCAACCTTTCACTCACTTTTTCTGAAGACTCCACAAGGTATCTTAAAAATAGTATCTTTTATTTAGGGAGAAAGTTAAATACTGCTATGCAGACCCTGCTAGATCAATTCCATTTGAGGACCATGACATTTCATACAAAGGTAACTGCAGGTGTGAGATCTAAAATGAAGGAGCTATCTTTGAACTGTCACATTAGTATGGATCATAAGAAAAACATGTAGTCTTAAACTGAATAAACAATCTCAGTTGGTCTCTTGAAAAAACAAATGATTTTTACCTGTATTTGGTTTATTAAAGTATCACAGAATTTCAGAGCTGGAAGGAATAGATATAATCTAATCTAACCCCTTATTTAATATATATATTATGTATATGTATGTGTGTATATTTGTGTGTGTGTATATATATATATATATATATATATATATATATATATATATATATATATATATATACATACACACATATGTTTGAGGAAATTTAGGCCCTAAATAAGTAACTGACCTCCCAAGGTCACAGGATGTAGGTATCAAATTCAGGATTTGAATTCAGGTTCTCTTATTCTGAATATGCTCTAACTATACCATTACAATTTTTCTGTTCTGCAATGGTCTAAATGTTGAGTCATTAAGTTATGTTAATATGATTCAAAATATTCAAATCCGTTTCGTGCACTGTAAGTTTATACCCTTTTATTAAAAATAAGAAGTCATCATCTGGTTTCCTTATATTCATATCAAGTGGAAAGGATGCAAAGGATGCAGAGCAAAGAAGAAGTAAGTTCACTGCCTAGGTGTTCTGCTCTATGATTCAGGGACAACCTGTCAAGAGTTTCCCATGGCTCTCACCATTCCTGCAAGACTTCCCACCACCATATAGCAAGCACATTAGTAATTCGTGAAATAACATACTGTCCTACATATTAATTTGAACTTGTTCTCTTTAGTATCCAGAAAACTTATCCATTGCTCTGCTCAGCAGCCATAGTCTCCAACATTCCAAAGCATGCTTAAAGACTTGTCTCTAAGTAGCGGGCAGACTTTTGTCACACCTTTTTCTTTCATTATTCAAGTCCTGCTTTACCTTCCCATTATGTTGTTGTCTGAGGGTCCCGGACTCTCCTCCCAATTATTTCTAACATATTCTTTCCATATATCTGTTTCTACTCACAGCCATTAAGTAAATGTAGGCTAGTGACTTCTTACCATACTTTATTGTAGGATCACTCAGAAAGGTTAATCAGAGAGTATTCTCTACCCTCCCTACCCTTTGCCCAAGATTCAATTATCCTCATTTCAAGACTTCAGTCTCTGAAGGTTGAGCTAACCTTCTCTATCCAGACTGTACCCCAATGGGGAAGTCACTGTGCTCTTCTCAAGTTTGGGTGAAGAGGAGTTCTTTGAATAGACTGCCTAAGACTGGGAGTAACTTAGAAGTAAATGGCATAATCAAAGTTCATTTGAATATGTTCAGTTCATTATTGTAATATTCATTCTCACTTTAATCATCAAGTTGTCATCTTTGGGAACTCTTCTCTTTCAATGGGCATATAAACTGTGAGTTCTCCATGATTACCTTTGGTATAAGAGAGAAATGGTCAAAATGACCAGTCTTTTTTTTTAATTCTGGCATTATAATAAAATGATTAAATTACCCAGAAGTTATATCTCTCCAACCTTTTTAAACACTTCATTTTCATTCTGAAAATTGACTATTTTCTCTGTATAAATTTGGCCAGCTTTAACTGCTTTTACCAACTACATTTTCCCTAGTATCTTTTCTGTACTTCAGTAACCATTGACTGTTAGGATTACTTTTTCATCTCTATGAAAAATTTATGAAATGATTTGTCAATAAACTATTGATATCACTGATGACTATGAGAGCAGAGAAGGCAAGTTTTCACCAATGATAACACTGTATATCTTCACAGTTGCAATTTAATGAGGTATAGTAAGTTCTGCCATTACCATACATATGTAATTCTAAAAATCATGATGCTATGCAATCTCATACAATAGAAACCACAGTGCTGATGGGAATGGATTTAGGAGCACAATCCTCAAAATTTCATCAGCAACATTAAATATACTAAAATGATAGTACATCTTTATATATGTTAAATGGTTAAGAAATACATAAATACTATAAGAAACAATAGTGTTGTCCTCAGCCTCAGGTCATTGCTCAGACTACACCCTGGCACAAACAGGTCCCCAGGATGGCAAATGCCAATAATAAATTTGTTTGTGAAAGTTTGTGAATTATTGTGAAGTAGTGCAGTTTTCTATGAACAGAGGCACAAAATTCGTAATATGCTCAAATCATTTAGAATCAATTCATATTATAGAAAAACTGATTGTACACAGAATCCAAGAATCTGCCATGTTTGTTGATAAGTCAATAAGTTTGATTTCATTTTTTTGAGAAATTCTAGAAAAGACAATTTTTAAAATAGATGATTACTAGCCTCTGACTGGTTGCCATGGGATGGGCAAGGAAGCCTGAGATTCAGAAATAGCAGCATCTCCCACCTACCCAATCCATACCTTGCTTTCAACCCTACTCCTGAAGTTAACAATCAGGGAAGATCTAAAATGGAAATATGACAAAGCAACTGTTTCTGAAACCCCTACTTCCAAAGCAGAAGCTCCTGAACACCTGAAAAACAAAGTTCTCATCACCTAAATCCTTGACCCCACAAAATGGTTCAACATCAAAGATGAATATGATGTTATTAGTGGAAGTGACATTAAGAAAATAAAAATCATTGTCATTTGCTTTTCTTCATATTAAAAACACCAGGATCTTTCCCCCCTAACCTGTAAACTGAAACCTGTCAAGGCACAACCTGTCAAGGGTTTCCCATGTAAAATGGTAAAAGATCAGAGAAACATAATCATTAAAAGGTATTCACAATTCTCATGTGCAGAGTTCAAATGAATGGGAATATAAATGGCAAGATTATTTTAATGTTTTTATGTGAAGATAACATTTTACATCAAGTTCTGGAATGATACAAGGTCCTCTCAATTATATCAATGGTAATGGAATAGAGATGGACCTAAGCAATCACAGAAAAAACTAAGTGGATGAATAATTATATACTATATCCACTGAGTTAGTCTACCTATAACTATCTTTAAAGGGTACTACTAAATAAGCTAAGGATATAATCAACTTGAGTTTTTTTGAGAATATTTCACAATTCCAATTTGTGAAGTATTCTCAAAAATCTCAAGTTCCTCCAAGTTACAAAAACCTTTTAAATACTAATATTCTCCCAAGAATGATGTGTGGCTGCTAATAATAGAATACAGGGTTTGGTTTTTTTTTAGGTTTTTGTAAGGCAAGTGGGGTTAAGTAGCTTGTCCAAGGCCACACAGCTAGGTAATTATTAAGTATCTGAGACCGGATTTGAACCCAGGTACTCCTGACTCCAGGGCTGGTGCTTTATCCACTATGTCACCTAGCTGCCCCCAAACACAGGGATTTTTAAGAACTGCAACTGTAAGTGACTGAAAGGACAGCAAAAAGACAGGTGAGAGAAAATCTAAATGATTAGATTTTTGAGGTGTATTCATCTTGGAGAGAGTAGAAAGGACATTGAATTTGGACTCAGAGAATGAGTTCAATTCCACCTTTAGAGCTTTAGAGAGGACACTAGGTTATCCACAGGGACCATAATAGCAGGTAATAAAAATAAAGACTGAAAAGTGAAATTACAAGCAAAATTAGAACTCTAGATTAAAAACTGGAAAGCAAATAACTTAGAACCAAAGATGGAAAACTTTATCCAAAAAAGTGGACTCTAAAAAGGTAGAATGGAATATTCAGAACTAAATAATTTCATGAGACTACCAAAAAATATTAGAATGAAGGGAAAAAAATAGAAATTTATGTTATCAACTATTAAAAAAAACAAAACAGTAACCTGAAAAACAAGGAGATATTTTGATATTCATTCATTCATCTAAAAACTATGAACAAATAAAAAATTTGAATACTATATTTAAAGAAATCAAAACAGAAAAAATGAGATCAATTAGAACCAGAGATTAAAACAAATTCAGCTTTCATCTCTTGAAAGGAACTTCAAACTGAAAATTCCCTGTAATTGTCACGGCCATATTCCAGTTTCCAAAAAGGGAAAAGGAAAAAATACTTCAAGCACCCAGAATTATGCATAAAAGGTAAAACAACTGAAGTTGTCTTTTGGGGGCAAAAGTATCCAGAACACTTGAAAGGAAACAGTCCAGTGAATAAATAGCAGAAAAGGTTAATCCCTAATTCCAAATATAGCATCTCCTCCTCCCAAATCCTACACTCAAGCAGGGCTGCACAATGTGACCCATGGGTTTATATTCTGGAATCTGTTCAATTCCTTTGCTGTGCTCAAACCATAATTGTGTGGCAACAAGCAAAAGTACTCAATGAGTCAGCTTGCCAGTTATCTTTATCCAGGTCTTTGATTTGAACTCCAAATTACCAAAGATCTCAGGAGCAAGAAAACAGTTTAAAACCTTAAGCATAAACTAATATATCAATGGGAAATATATATTAATAACAGAAAGGTAGGTGGTCTCCAGAACATCAAATGACCCCAAAGATATTGCAGGGCTGAAGAAAATGAATCAGGACCAGATGAAGCAATGGATCTTGTGGATTCCCAGGAGAACATGGAATAACAAGAAGCTATTCCTAAATGGCTTAAGAGAAAAATAAGAAATATTAAAGTATAATTTATAGCCTGCAAAGCAGAAATATTTGATGAAACAAAAAAACTAGAATCCATGATGGTGAATTTTGTTGAAGAATTTTTAAAAAGTACTAATTAAGAATAAAAATACATAGCTGTCCCTCTTACCTCCCTCAAACTGCAGCTCCAAATTCCAATATGTGCAGAACTGAAAGGTTCAGGAAATGGAGTTTCAAACTTCAGGAGAGCAAGCCACAGGGAATCCACAAGTAAGAATCTAGGCCAAGTTTTGTAACCAGGACACATTAATGCTCCAATAAGCAAGGAGTTACCTTCAGGACTCCATCCTGTACTCATCTGGCAGTGAAGACCCCTTTAGATATGAACTCAGTGGAATCAACACCTACCATAATTTCCATTTGTTTTTTTCCTCTTGTTCCTGTCATCAAAATGGAATAGTGGGGGAATGTTTTTATATTTATTCTTGTTATAAATGTCTTTGAGGTACATATCATTGTAAGAGTTACCTGGTGCTAAGTAGTTAAGTCCTGGTCGCTCCTAATAAATGGGAGAAATAGCTGGGACTTTTGGAGTAGTTTCTGGACATGTAGTAATCAAATGATGAAAGGATTTGGTATTTACTTATGATCTGACAGATTCTTAGTGGTCCTTTGGTTGTCACCCACCCCCACCTCCCACAACCATGAGGAGGGGTTTTGCATCTATTAAGAAGAATTCAATTTCCAGCTGCTGTTTTCTGGTCTATAGCTCTTCAGATGATGAAAAATAATTTCAATGAGGGGCCTTCTTCTATCTTCCTCTATCTACTCACATAGCAACTGATGCCAAGTATCACAAATGGGCAATTTTGCCCTGAGGAATTGTGTGTCATTACCTCTTTGATGTTTCTTTTTCCTGATTTTGAACATCTAGAGATAAATGAGACAGATTTATCCTGAGGTCCTTGAAATTTTTAAAGTTCTACTAGTCTACAAGTTGGCAGCTTCATTGTCCTCCCCAGTCCCATCTTCCAGTGATATCTAAAGACAGGAAAGCTTCTGCTTTGGGGAAGGCTGCTACCCACAAGTTCAAACTGAGGTGAATGGAAATACAGCTAATTTTTGATTAATGTACATTGTAAAATAGCAACCAAAATTTAATTTAATGCCAACCAAAATTCAATTATTTTGACAAGTGTAAGTTAGTCAGTTTGTACTTTCCAATCATTGGGTAAGGATATAATGTACTACTGCATACCATATTACCAACAGTTGTGCTAATTTTCAAAAATATCTTAACTAAAAGGACAAAAGAAGAATGTTTCAGATGGAAAAAATGCCAGTACAAAAAAGGAAGAGGACTGTTTATTCATGAGAACAAAATGGGATATAATTGAACAACATGAACATGGTCATAGTAACTTTAAAATAGGACAAGATGCTTGGATGCCTGAATCTATAGTACAAAATACTGTAAAACATAGGGAAAAGAATAAAAAACTGACAAGTCCATATCTGCTTTTTGTGGATTGCAAACAGCCATGAGGAATATAAGTGTGAGGAGAAATGGAATAGTTACTGAGGATTGCAATCAAAAGCATATTCTTCTTAGCAGAGCAGCCATTAGGACAAAAGCTTCAAATTTATTTAAGGCAATAAAAAAAAATTGGGCATGAAGTGGATAGTGAAGAAACTCTTATTGCAAGCATTGTTGGTTTGACTGTTTTAAAAATTAACTTCATTTTCAAACATTAAAATTATTGTAGAAGTGGTCAGTACAGATTAAGATATGGAAGTTAAATGTTAATATTTTAAATAATATTTAAAGAATTTAAGAATATATTAAAGAAAATTATCAAAGACAGATAAAGTGATCAACAAACTTTTGAAGTAGATAAAACATACTTGTTCTAGAAAAGGATGCCCTCCAGATATGATATATAATCTTGGCTATGACCTTCATCAGAGAAATTTACTCTAATTTTTACTAATCATTTCCTTTCTACTTATAATTACATATTGCATGTGCAAAGCCTTTTCAATTTTATGTTAGCAAAATTACACATTTTATCACCTATGATTCTCCTTTTCTTTAGACTTGTGATAGAAAATAATATCTACATCCAGAGGAAAAGCTATGGAGTCTGAATGGAGATAAAAGCATACTATTTTCAATTTTTTAAATTTGCCTTTTTATCTCATAGTGTTTTCTCCTTTTGTTCTGAGTTTTCTTTTACAAACATGACTAATATTGAAAAACATTAAATATAGTTATACATGTATAAACTATATCAGATTACTTAATGTCAGGGGAAGGGGAAGGAAAGGCAGGGAGGGAGAAAACTTTGGAACTCAAAATCTTATAAAAAATGAATGTTGAAAACTATCTTTGCATGTAGTTGGGAAAAAATTAAATTAAAAAAAGAAAACAAATACACAGAGGCAGAGTCAAGATGGCAGAGTAAAAGCAGGGACTCCTGAGTCCCCTAAACCCTATCCTTATTTAAATAACAATGCTAAACAAATACTAGAGTGGCAGAACCCACAAAAAGAGTAAAACCATTTTCCACCGAAGACAACTTATAAGGTCACTGAAAACTCTTCTGCATTAGTGTGAGAGAGGAGCCAGTCCAGAACAGGCCGTAGACCAGGCCCTAGCAAACCAGGAGGTCTCAGGGGACTGAATCAACTTAGATCATCAGGAAAGGTCTATTGCACCAAGGTAAGAGAGGAGCCCAATCCAGTGCAGGGCCCACCAGGGCAGAATAGGCCTTAGGACTCAATGAAATCAGCAGTGGCAGTAATTTCAGAGCTCAGCCCAAAGATGATAAGAAGGCCCAAGAACTGATTAGAGGAGATTACAGGGGTCTCTTTACTAGCACTAAACAGGACTCTGTTATTTTACATATTTTCAGATCTGGGTTGCAATTCTGAGTGGCAGTCAGATGAAAAGGAGTACTTGTACACTGGAGCTTGGGGTCACAGTGGAACTGGGACCCTGCTCACAGTTCCAGGGCAGAAAAGAGTACTTGTAGTTGCTCAGAGACCACAGCACAGGACAGGAGAGTAGGAAATACACTTCTTAGGTCATACCACTTTGGAAGAACTGAAAATTTAGAAGTCCCTAGGACAGCTCCAAAACCCCTGGGAGCAGAGTCCTATTTTTAACAAATAGTAAAAAGTCAAGTAATGGGCTGGAGAAATAAGCAAATTACAGAAAAAAAAATTCTGACCATAAAAATTTAGTATGTAGACAAGAAAGATCAAAACACACTCAGAAGAAGATAACATCAAAGTTCCTAAAAGCTCCAAGGAAAATATGAATTGAGTCTCAGGCCATGGAAGAGTTCAAAAAAGATTCTGAAAATCAAGTAAGAGAGATAGATGAAAAATTGGGAAAAGAAATAAAAGTGATGCAAGAAAATCATGAAAAAAGGAGACACATTTGGGAAAAAAAACTACTGAAGAAAATAACACCTTAAAAAATAAACTAGGCCATACAGCAAAAGGTACAAAAAGCCAATGAGAAGGAAACTGCCCTAAGAGGCAGACTGACCTAATAGATAAGGAAGTACAAGAGTTCAATTTTCAATTTCTTAAAAATTAGAATTGAGTAAATGGAAGCTAATGACTTTATAAAAAAATCAAGAATCAACAAAACAAAGTCAAAAGAATAAAAACATAGAAGACAATGTGAAATATCGGACTGGAAAAACAACAGACTGGAAAATAGATGTAGAAGAGATAATTTTAAAATTACTGGACTACCAGAAAACTATAATTTTAAAAAAAGAACCTAGAAATGATCTATATTTTTTTTTCAATTCATTTCAGTTTATTCTTTTTTTTTTCTCTAATTACATGCAAAGGTAGCTTTCAACATTTATATATTGGCAAGCTTGTGAGTTCCACAGTTTTCTATCACCTTCCCTTCCCTCCTCTCTGTCCATGGCAGCAAACAATTTGGTATAAATTGTAAATGTATAATCATGTTTAACATATTTCCATACTAGCTAGACATGATCTTTCAAAAAATTATCAAGGAAAACTGCCCTGGTATTTCTAGAGCCAGAGGGTAAAATAGAAATTGAAAGAAACCCTTGATCACTCTCTGAAAAGATCCCAAAATGAAAACCCTCAGGAATATTGTAGGCAAATTCCAGAATTCCCAAGTCAAGAAGAAAATATTGCAAGCAACGTCAAAGCAATAATTCAAATATCATGGAGTCAGTCAGATAACCCAAGATTTAGCAGGTTCAATATTAAAGGATCATAGAGTTGGAATATGATATTCCAAAAGGCAAAAGAGTTTGAATTACAACCAAGAACCAACTACCCAGAAAACTGAGTGTAATCTTTTAAGAGGAAAAGATGAAATAGGAGACTTTCAAATTTTTCTTGTGAAAATACTAGAGCTGAACAGAAAATATTATCTTCAAATTCAAGATGTAAGAGAAGCATATAAAGATGAGAAAAGGGAAATTCCAAGAGATTAAATGCATTGGCCAGGACCCTAGAGTTACTAAGTTTTCCTGATTCCAATCCACCTCTCGACCTGGATCAGTGTAATAGCCTTTTAATTGATTCCCTTCAAATCTCTCCACACTGCAATCCATTTTTTATTTCATTTAAAAAGTAGTTTTTCAAATACACAAGTTTTACATCATTCCTTTACTCAAGTAATTCCCTTTAAAAAAAAAGAATACGAATATACAGAAGTGAGGGTTAATCTGAAAGGTAAAGTTTCTTATGCTTAAGTTAACTCTGTAGTATTTAACATTCTCATCAAAGACATAGATAAAGACAAGGCAGGTTAATCCAATTTGTCACTTAACACAAAATGTGGGAGATATATTTCATATACTAGAGTAAGGATTTTAAAAGATCTTAACAGTGGGATGAATCTTAGAAGAAATTTACTAAGTATAAATATCATCTCACACTTAGGCTAAAAAAAATCTTCATAAGTAAAGCATGAATCAAAATTTGGAGAGCAGTTTTAAGCTTTAATAACTTCAGAATTATACTACAAACTTAGAAAAGTCATCATTGGAAAGTTTTACTATTTAAATTTCTTTTTAAATTTATTTAGCTTTATGAATTTTGAATAATAAATTTGAAATTGTGATGAGATACCCTCTCATACTTTGCATATATGATAGCTTCTGGATGATACTTCTTCAGATTGGTGGATTGGTAAAGGATGTCCTCTTGTTTAGTCATCTAACTATTACCATGAGCCTTTTTCTTATGGTCAAAACTACTGTGTTTACATCAAAACCCAGTTCTTCTGGATAATCATAAGGCTAACATTACAACTGTAAGTCTTTCAGTCACTGGGTAGATGCTGATAAGACTTAGTTTGAAAACTAACCAAAGTGAAATAGCACAAGTGAAACAACAATTATGCTGAATTTTAATAAGAAACTTGTAAAATTTAAAAATTAGCTTATTAGCTTATCAACATTTCAAGTTTGTTTTTAAAAAGTGTAGCAGTTATACTTCTGAAGTTACTAAAGTTTAAAACTGCACTAAGACTTTTAGGAAATCCTGTATAATATGGGAGGAAGCATCAAGAGACAACTGTTGGTCTGACAAAGATGAGGGACTGAAAATTCAGTATGAATCAATAATGTGACATGATAACCAAGAATACTAATAAAATATTAGGAAGCAATGAGAGGTATAACATTCAGAAAAGCAAAAGTCTTGTTATACCCTCATCAGACATCATCTGGAATGTCATCTAATTCAGTGTCACATTTTAAGTAGGATATTGAACAACTGGCATATCCAAGTGAAGCTTAACCAGGATGGATGAGTATCTTGAGGAGGTACCATATGAAGGAAGCAGAGATATTTAATAATAATAGCTGCCAATTTTTATAGCATTTTTAAAGTGCTTTACCTGTACTAACTCACTGCTCTCTCCAAACTGTTCAGATGAGAATGTTTAGAACAGAGTTCTATGAATTGTACTTAATCTCTAATGCTGCATACACAGTAGATATTTAATAAGTGTTTGCTGTAGTAATTTGAAGTGAAGTAGTTTTGATAAGTTCTTTTCCTGTGGGATTTTCTCTATAATGATTTGTAGATAACTCTTGTTACATAAGCTAACATTTATCCCCTGGATAAATTCTGTATCCCAAATTTTGACAGAAACCAGACTCAAAGATAATAAAATCAAAACATATTGTTTGCAAAGAAATTCAGAATTAAAAATAACTTTGAATTTATTTTACACAAAAGTAGTTGCTTTTTTCATTATCAGTCTTTAATTTTTCATTGCATATTTTGTAGACATTCTTATACATATTAAATAAGTGACATTATGCATCACTAGTTTAAAATAAGAGTTATCCTCTCCTTTAACTCAAAACTTTAGTTACTACTTTGAATAAGACAGATATCATGTCTTGGTCTCAGTAACACCAGACTCCTCTTTAGATCAATGATTTGCTTCCTTCAGAAGCTACTTCTAAAGTAGAATGCAAGGGTATATGACAAGGTCCGCACCAAGACAATGACATGTCCTCACGAGGACAAAATATAGGTAATAGTTTAGTTTCTCATTAAATTCAATCTTTTTCCCGATCATTACAGAGAAACTCTCTTGAAGGGGGGGGGGTGAAGAAACTGTAAGTCAGGGATGTTAGGTAGCAGTTGACAGTTATGGGTAATGACTAACAGTCCTTGCCATTTCACATCTCTATACTGATGTTATCCTCCAACTCTGTGACCTAAGAGTTGGTTATTATCAGTCTGAGAGAATAAAGAGAAAATGGCAGTTACTGAAAAGGTGGCAGTTAATTAAATTTACTCTTTCCACAGTCATTTACTTTTGGTAAAGTCATATGGTTTCCACCACTGAGCAAATTGCAGCACTTTCTTCCTCTGGTTATCAAAGTTCTCTCGGATTCCCTTCCTCCAAAGTCTTGGTTCTGCATCCAGCATACCACCAATGATTTCCTAATTTAATTGAAAACAGAAACAAAACTTTAATATTATTTGTGTAAAGAATTAATGAAAAGTTAAATGGGTTTCCATGCTTTAGCAATGCATAAATAGCAAGGCAAAAAAAGAGTGCTATTTAGTTTACTTTGATTCAAAAGACCCTATGATTTATTGTCTCAGACCCTTTGCTACTCCTCCTATCATAATGAGAATCATTTTTCCATTTCACTCCATTAGGAAGCTCAAGTAAACAACTGGAACATCCTCCACTCCTCTATCTCTCACATACTGTTCCTCCCCCACATCCAGTTTAAATAGCACCACTATCATCTTTCTCTCAAAGATCTTGCTCTCTCATCCTAGTGACACAAATGGCTTGCCAAATCCCAACTTTCTTAACATCCCCTTCTTTTGCCTCTACTCATGAGCTGTGGAATGGACCTAGAGTCAGCAGCCAGTATGACTAGATCCACCTACAAATTTACATAATCTTAACTGGGCTCTCATTTCAAGAAAGGAATACTTTTTGCTCTTTACTAAATGATTTTATCAATCTCCACAATAACCCTCCCAAATCTTAAGCTGCCACCAATTCTTACCTGAGGACATACTTTATTTCATAACTTTACAGAAAAAATCAACACCTTTTTCTTTGAGCTCTACCTTTGCCCTATTCACTCATCTCATCTCATAAATCTCTGACATCCTCAACCACTTCATATGATGCAAAGTGGTCCTTCTTGCCTAGGTCAATCTTTCTACATATATCCTTGTTCTTATTCCCTCCCATCATCAATAAACTGCTCTCCCCTATAATTACACCACCAATGGGTAAATAAACTCAAGAGTCCCAGGAATAGAATAGCAGCATCCCCCAATCCACCTACCCTGATTCCAGCTCAACAACAAAAGTCATAGCACAGGGGAACAACTCTTGTGGCAATGTGACCCGGCAACTGTCTCATCTAGAAAAAGTTCTCACTACCTTAGTACTGTCAAATAGGGGTATTATCCCCCTCCAGTACCTATAAGTGTGGAGACTATATTACATTTCTACCTGTATCTACCTGAATTTAGCAGAGTGCCTTACACATAGAATTAAATAAATACTTTTTCATCCATTCACATATTCCTTCTTTCTCATCCCATCGTAGTGTCTTTGCACTAGTTATGCTTGAACTATACTCCATCATCTCCACATCATCAAATTCCCTGCTTCCTTCAAGCCTCAAATCCCTGTTATGAAGCCTTTTCACAGTCCCAGGATGCTTGTATTAATTCCCTCTAAGTAATGTATATGCTTATGTGCGTTATCTTTGCTATTATAACATAAGCTCCCTAAACTTACAAATGTTAAGACCCATTTAATTCTGACCTCTGCAGCCTCAGAGATTAACTCAGGGCCTTGCACATGACAAAGCACTTAATGAAATCCTTAATAACTGCCTGAATGAAAGACAAAGGACCAGAAAATATAAACTGAAGATGAAAGTGAGAATTTAACCTCAGGGACCTTATTTAGAAACTCTGAAGCTTCAAAATTCAGGAGAATTTCAGAAGAGTGAGTACTTCTACCTATGTAATCTATATGGGACAGAGTGTTGTTTTGGTTGGTTGAAGGGAGAGGGATTAGTGTGAGCTTGAGCAAATGTGACAACGATTCACAAAGAGAAACAGGAGCCAGGGAGAGAAAAGGATGAGGGCAAAACAGGTCCTAAGACAACAGCTGAAAGTTCCTCGAGTTGTTGGACATTGTGAAGCTTACATAAGGTGACTCACCACAAAAGGTGAATTGAATTTTTCTGTAAACAAATTCAGAATTTAATCGATACTCACTGAACAAATTCATGGGCTCACAGGTACCTTAGAGGTTGTCTGGTTGAATGTCCTCATTTTACAGATGAGGAAACTGAGGCTCAGGGATTTGTAATCTGCTCAAGGCCATGTAAAGTACCAGAGGCAGGATTTGAATATGGATCTTCTGACTGCAAAACAAGTGCTCTATTTTCTCCAGTGTTACTTCAGTAAGTACTAATAAATGATAATAAATGAGGTCTGGTTTCTTGACAATTCCCTAAAATCCTATTTTCAATTCCGTTTATTAGAAAATAACAGTTGATGTTATTAGCAGGGTAACAGAAGTCCTTTAGAGTACCAAGATAAGGAAAGTATCATGACCTGTTTGTAACTGTTACACAAAATAATTTCAACTATGAAAAATATTTTTTTTAACTTTAAACAATATTTGCTGCAATAAACAAAATAATTTGGCTTGCCAGCCACATTCTCAAACTAATATATTTTCTAAAAGGTTAATAATATAGCCTATTCTTGACCATATTATTAGTCTTATTTTTAAATATATTCATAGCATTTTATAAGTTGGCATTATAAAATTCTTTCTAAAACCATTATTTGTATCACACTGGAAATTTTAGTCTTTCTAGTAAATTCTGATTTTATTTCTTAAAAACAAAACACTCCTCTTTCTTAAAATCAAAACAACTCACATACTACATACAAACTTTATGATCACTGTGTCAAGGTTTCTTCATTCAGAGCCCTTAACAAAAAAGTAATAATAATAATAATAATGAGGAAAAGGCTGGAAAGTTTGGATTCCAGCCTCTGTGTCATTAAGATTTTTCTGTTTGGCTTCAGCATCTTAACCTACCAGATAGTCCTGGCAAAAGAAAAAAAAAACAAACAAGGGTCCTTTAAGTACAAAAGAATTGGCTAGCTAGGTGAGAGTTAAGTGGAACTCAGCTATTCTAATTTTCAAGTCAGAAAAGCTAAACCTTCTTGCTGCACAATAAATAGGAGAGGCTAAAATACCTTTTAAAAAGGTACCACTGAAATGTAAAGTTCTGGAATACTATTAGTTTGAAAGCATGTTCATACCTTTCCAAAGTAATGGGGAAACTTCTGCTGGTCTTCAATAATATGGGCAAAGCCTCCTTGAAGGCCAAAATCCACAGAGAAATAAGGCAGACCTCTGGGTACCTAAACACAAACAGTACTTGTTAAAAACAGACATTGACTCAAGTATAAAAGACTGGCAAAATCACCTCATCTTTCCCCTGGATATTTGGTAAGTCCTCTCCACTTACTACGACCTCCCACTTCTAATTCCAGAGATAATTCTATATACTTTCCTCAAATATTTTTAAAAGAAAGAGATGCAGAAACCTGACTTTCTGGGTAAAACTGGGTAAGCCAGTCTCAATGTATTTTCAGGACCTCCTTTTCTGAATCTCTAATTACTATACTTGAAGCTAATTCCTTCTAGTTCTTCTTGCCAAAAGAAGCCTGGAGGACAGGCCAGGGGAATAAATCACTAATCCTTTCATATATTCCCTATTTTCTCAAATTATAATAAGATTAAAAAATTACATTCATATTATAGTCAAAATGAATAAACTAGAGTCATAGGATCATGAATTTAGAGCTGGAAGACATCCTACAGATCTCCTAGTTCACCCATTCCTCATTACTTCATTGTTGAGGAAACTTAAGTCTCAACGCGCTAAGTAATTCTCTCAAATCAGTAAGCAGTGACAGAAGTCAGGATTCAAGTTAGGTCCAAAATTAAATGAAAAGAAGAGAGTAAACTCAATTCCAACTGGAAAATTATATAGTGCTTTCTAAGATCCTGTAGTGTTCACCATTTTTTAATTCTCCCTCACATCAATATCCTTCTGGTAATGCTATATAGCTGCAAATCACAAAACTCCTCAATCTCTGAAGAATCAAAATTGCAAGCAAACTGAATAACAGAAAGACAGATGATAAATATAATTAGGCTAAAGAAAATTAATAATGATGATTTATGCATCAGAAGCAGCATTAAATATATGAACTAAGAAGTTTATAATCAGAAAAGAATGGAGCTAGTCATGTAATAAGAGAAAGGAATAATAGGCTGACATTCTGAAAGCTGAACTGATACCATGAAATATTAAAATATGCAAAAAAAAGACCCTTCCAGTTTCTGGGTATATGTTTTAGGGAGGATTTATAGGATGACAGGGACAAAAAACACAGAGGATAAGGTGGTATGAATGGATGGTGGGCTGCATTATTAGAGGAGTATCTGCATTAATGATCATGAATTGACTATTTATAATATATCATATAGCTTCCCACCATTTCAACAATCCTATGCTGACTTTCTGAAGCTATTAATTTGTGTTGATTTCCTAAATCTAAATCTCCCCTAAAGAATTACTCCCTGGATTTTTAAAATCACTTATTAAAATGCAGGTTTTGAGGCAGTGAATAATCACTGGATTATCTTGATATCATTACGTATTGTGTTCTGATACCTGAAAATGAACAATAAAGTCAATGACCTACGTTACTATTCTTGCTTCCATTTACACTGAAGGAAATAAGAGCAAAAGACCAAAGATAAGGATGCAAGTCATGAAAGAAAAATATAAAAAGAATAAGAAATTATTAAGTTTATAGATTATGCCATAATTAACATGAATGATTCCTAAATCTTAAAAATTATAACAGATCAAGAATCTACCCAGTGAGAAAACATAAATTTTATCATCAGCAGATTACATAACCAATGAAGCAGACACAATACCCTTTGGAAGCAGGAGGGACTGAGAGCTTTAGCAAGAAACATAAATAAGTTTCTTGTCCAGCACTGAGTGGACAGAAGGCAAAGTAATGTCAGAGTAAGTCAAGTGTGTAACCATTCATGCTCAGATACACTTTAATCGTTTAGAAAAACAATGGGATTTTGTTAACCTAAACATTGCACTCATTTAAAATTATTCTCACATTCAAGTTTTCATGATTTCATCTACAGATATAAAAAAATTCAAAAGATGGAGGACTTTAAAAGATCACCTAATTCAGTTCCCTACCTAGTACTTCTCCCAAAGTATACCCACATAAGACATAGGATATCATGGTAAAGACAACTGTTATCGTCAATAAAAAGTTTTTTAAATTCAATTTTTTAACATTCTTAAAGCAAAGACATTTTTTAATTAAAAAGAAATTTTTTATCTATTTTGACTGAGTCTTTATCATCAAAATGTTGGCTCCAGATAATTTTATTTTTTGACCATGTCAAGACATAGAAACAATGAGGTATAAAGGAGTTGTGATTTGTGTTAGAGGAAGGAGTTTCCAAATGATGAAATCAGAGATTTTCTGAAGTACTGATTAAGCCAAAAGTATATAACCTGAATGTCTCCTTAATATCAGCATGTACCTAGTACTTAAAAATAAGTACTGATTGCCTCATTTTCCCATAAAGTTATACTATAACAAAGCAATGCTATTATAAGAATGACAAAAATTTACTTTAAAATATCCCTTTAAATATTTGCTACTACTTACACAGCCCTCTCTGGAATTTGTTACCAATTACCAATAACAACAAAAGTCTGTGACAGATTCTTATTTTTCTCTATTGAGGAACAATAAATTCATTTTTATCATGGAAGATGTTCAAGAAAAAACATTTCAGTAACAACAGATTTTTTTTTGAAAAAAATTTATTAGCAGTTCTATGCATTTGATTCTTTTGGAGAAAGTATATGGCAAAATAATTAATGCTTACTTATCTAAAAAGCAATGCTCTATTTAGGAAGGTCAGCTGTTTAGAACTTAGAATGTTTTTCCATAGAAAAATTATCACATAGGATGATATCAACTCAAAAAACCTAACTGGTTCACAGTATAGAGTATATTCAACCTAGTTAGCTTTTAACACATAGGAAATTAAGGTCTAAGTTCAAGTGTAAAGGTTAGAAATGTATATACCTCCAATACAGACACAGAGATGAGAAGCCAATCATTATAACAGGTTCCACTAGGAAAAAGGAACAGAGAATAAGATTCTTATGGAACGAGTTCTAGTAGCAATATTAGGGAGGTGACCCCCAGGTGTCAAATCCTCAACCCTCAGAGTACTGGTGAACTAGGCTAAAATATAATGGGGGGGGGGCTAGGTGGCACAGTGAATAGAGCACCAGCCTTGGAGTCAGGTGTACCTGGGTTCAAATCTGACCTCAGGCATTTACTAATTACCTAGCTGTGTGGCCTTGGGCAAGCCACTTAACCCCATTGCCTTGCAAAAATTAAAAAAAAAGTAATTGGGAAATATTTAACAAAATAAATAAAAATACAGGAAAATACAGAAAATGTTAATTTGTAGTTTTCTAATTTAACATGTGTATGGCTTGCAGGGTTTCATTCCTATTTCACTCGATGATCTCTTCAACTCTCTCTGCTGATAATTCTCAAATTTCCCTTATTGGGCCCTAGTCTCTCTCTACTGAACTGATATATAGGTATATTAAATTCAAAATGTCTAAAATTGATCTCATTATTTTTCCTCACAAATCTTCCCTCCTTCCAAACTTCTCTGTTACTGTCAAGGGCACCAATTTACTAGTTTAACAACCTAGGTACCATCCTAGATTCCCTCATTCTTATTACCCCTTCCCCTCCTAATGAATTATCTTGATTTTACCTTTGCAACCATCTCTCAACCCCCCACCACCACCTTTTCTCTTCTCATTCTGCTGTGGGCCATTAGGACCACCCATCTACACTATTATAAGAGTGCAGACAAATCCCTACTGAGGGGTTTGCCTGAGTCAAGTCTCTCCAATTCAGTCCATTCTTCAAGTGCAAGTCTGACTATCGCTTTCCCACGCTTAAATAAACTCCAGTAACTACCTAGCACTTCCAGAATCAAGCACAAAACTCCCTAACTGGCATTAAAAGCCCATCATAATCTAGACTCCTCCTACCTTTCTATTTTTTTTTTTAGATTTTTGCAAGGCAAATGGGGTTAAGTGGCTTGCCCAAGGCCAACGCAGCTAGGTAATTATTAAGTGTCTGAGACCTGATTTGAACCCAGGTACTCCTGACTCCAAGGCCGGTGCTTTATCCACTACGACACCTAGCCGCTCCTATTTTTTTCTTATACCTTACACCTCACTAAATACTCTGTGTTCCTTGAATATATTTTCAATTGCAAGCATTTTCTCTGGCAGTTCTCCATTTTCTCTGGGTAAATTCCTGTTCATCTCTACTTTCTGACTTCTCTGACAGTCTTCAAGCCCCAGCTAAAACCCTACCTTCTAGAGGAAGCCTTAACCAATTCCTCTTAATTCTAAGGCCTTCTACTATTAGCTGATGTATATAAAACCTATGTGTATATATTTGCTCAGATGTCGTCTTTTGTAAAAAATTATTATCTCCTCTAGGACAATGATTGTCTTTTGCCTTTCTTTGTATCTGGCACAGATTACATACTTAATAAATGCTTACTAACAGTGGAGTCGAGATGGTAAAGGTAGGAATTTCCCCAAGTTCTCTCCCAGGCCTCTCTAAATAGCTTTAAATAATGATTCTAGATTAGCAAATTCTAGAATGGCAGAACCCATAAGACTACTGAGTGAAACAATTTTCCAGTCCAAGACAACTTGAAAGATCTGCTGCTAGAAAGGTCTGTAATAGGGGTTAGAAAAGGTTCAAAGCCAGCTCCAGTCATCCAAGAATAACCCCCAGGGCATCTGGGTCCCTGAGGGTCCCTGGGTCTGTGGCAGAAGGGACAGTTCACAGACCTCTCAACTCAGGGATTGCCAAGCACAACTGGGAAGATCAGCAGAAAACTCTGCCCCAGAGTGAGGAGAGCCCAGTCTAGCACAGGTCTCAGCACAGACCCAGTCCCAGGAAACAAGCAGACCTAGGGAGCCATTGGCAGGGAGTCACTTGGCATCTGTTTCCAGAACACTCAGGTCACAGACAGGAGAAGGAGGAGATGACAGAGATTTCTCTGCCATCCCCAAGGCAGCACTATTGCTTTGCCCACCTTGAGATCTAGGTTGCAGTCTAGGACACCCCAGTCTCAGGAAAAGAAGCAGAACACAACAGAGCTTACTGCAAAAAACAGTGCAGGGATGTTTTTCACGGTTCCAGGGCAGAAGGACTTCTTGTGGTTATCCACAGACCAGGGGAGCAGTCAGAGACTCTCATAAGACCTTGGAGGAATTGGGGTCCCTGGGGGGGGGGTGTCTCTGAAAACAATTTCAACTCCCCCCCAGAATCTTGAGACAGATCATCCTCCACCCTGGAAGCAGAGCCCAGCCTTAACAGAGTTGGGGAAATGAGCAAACTACAGAAGAAAAAGAATCTGACCACAGACCCATGGAGGATCAAAACATATACTCAGAAAATAACAAAGTCAAAGCTTCTTGTATTAAAAGCTTCCAAGAAAAATATGAATTGTCTCAAGTCATCTTCAAAAAAGATTCAAATGGAAAAGGCAATCCAAAAGGCCAATGAAGAGAAGAATACCTTAAAAAATAGTTCTGACCAAATGGAAAAAAAAAGACAAAAAAGTTCTCTGAAGAAAATAATTCTTTTAAATGTAGAATGAAGCTAAGTGAAGCTGTTGACTTTGTGAGAAATTAAGTAACAATAAAACAAAACCAAAAAAAATGAAAAACTAAAAGAAAATGTAAAATATCTCAATGGAAAAACAACTAACCTGTAAAACAGATCCAGGAGAGATAATTTAAAAATTAATGAACTAGGGGGCAGTTAGGTGGCACAGTGGATAGTCCTAGAGTCAGGAAGACCTGAGTTCAAATTCAGCCTCAGACACTTAATAATTGCCCAGCTGTGTGACCTTGGGCAAGTCATTTAACCTCAGTGCCTTAAATTTAAAAAATAAATAAATAAAAATAAAAAATTAATGAACTATCTGAAATCCATGAACAGGAAAAGAGCCTACACATCAATTTTTAAGAAATTCTCCAGGAAAACTGCCATGATAGCTTAGAAGAGGTTAAAATAGAAATTGAGGGAATCTACCCCCTGAAAGAGATCCCAAAAAATGAAAAGTGCCAGGAATATTATAGCCAAATTTCAGAGCTCCCAAGTCAAGGAGAAAATATTATAAGCAGACAGAAAGAAATAATTCAAATATTGTAAAGCTACGGTCAGGATTACACAAGGATCTACATTAAGAGCTTGTAGGGTTTGGAATATGATATTCCAGAAGGCAGAGGAGCTTGGATTACAACCAAGAATCAAATACCCAGCAAACTGAACATCCTCTTTCATAGGAAAAGATGGACATTCAATGAAATAGGGGACTTTCATACTTTCCTGATGAATAGAAAAGAACTGAACAGAGCTGAACAGAAAGTTTGATCTTCAAGTACAGGATTCAGGTAAAGCAGAAAGAGGTTGAATGGGAAAGATTAATTATGAGGGATTTGATGATGTTGAACTGTGTACTGCTGCATGGGAATGATCCTGCCAAAGACATATGAATCTTCTCAATTCATTAGGACAGTCAGAAGGAGCAGATATAGAAAAGGCACAGAAAGGAGTTGAAATTGAAGGTATAGTAAATTAAAAAGACAGAGAGTTAATGGGCAAGAAAGGAATGTACTGGAAGAAAGGGATGTTATTTCACATAAAAGAGACAAGGCAAAGCTTTTGTAATAGAATGGGGAAGGTGAGAGATCCTTTACTCTCATTGGAAATGGCTCAGAGAGGAATTAACATATACTCTCAAATGAGTCCACATACACTACCTTACACTTTAAAGGAAAATAGGAGAGGAAAGGAATGGGAAAAAGGGAATGTGGGGGAGGGTTGTTAGTGATGGAAGGGAGGAAAAATCGTGAGTGAGGGTAGTCAGATACAATAAGAGGAGGGACAGATGGAAAGGAGAGGGAAAATAGAATAAATGAGAGTGGGAAAAATAAGATGGAGGAAAATACAGCTAGTAATAGCAACTATGGGAAAAATTATTGAAACAATTTCTTTGATGGATATATGATAAAATATGCTCTCCATCCCAAAGAAAGAGAAGATGGAGTCTGAATATAGACTGAAGCACATTTTTTTTCCCTTCACTTTACTTTTCTCAAGATTTCACTTTCTTTATGGGGAGGGGGATTATGTTTACTTTTTTTTTTTTTGGCAAAGCAATGTGGTTAAGTGACTTATCCAAGATCACAGTTAGATAATTATAAGTGTCTGAGGCTGGCTTTGAACTCAGGTCTTCCTGACTCCAGGGCCAGTGCTCTATCCACTGTACCACCTAGTTGCCCCGATTATGTTTACTTTTACAACATGACTATTATAGCAATGTGTTTCATTGCTGCATTTTTTTTTATTTTTTTATTTTTTAGGTTTTTGTGAGGCTCAAGTGGGGTTAAGTGGCTTGCCCAAGGCCACACAGCTAGGTAATTATTAAGTGTCTGAGACTGGATTTGAACCCAGGTACTCCTGACTCCAAGGCCAGCACTTTATCTACTACACCACCTAGCCACCCCATGGCTACATATTTTTAACCTACACTTTCTAAATGGAGGTGTGGGGTAGGAAGAAGGGAGGGAATTTGAAACTCAAAGTTTTGGAAATAAATGTTGAAACTTCCTTGTGCATGTTACTGGGTGAAAAAAAATTTTTTTTTAAATTAAATATAAAAATTTCAAAACTAAAAATAAATACTTTTGTTGACTTGATTGGGAAGAATAAGGAAGCTCCACCCATTCATAGTATTACATTTACAAGGTATTTTTAAATAAAGAACTGCCATATAAAGCCAGCATCAAGTATAGTTCTGTAGAGTAGATGATGAATAAATTGATTTATAAAGTGGTGGTTAGCAAACTAAGGCCCAAGGGTCAGTTGGTCACTCAATAAGTTAAGTAATTACCATGTGCCAGGCACTGTGCTAACCACTTGGCTAAATTCAATCTACCTTCTGTACAGACATGAGCTAACAATGGTATTTTGTGTTTTGTTTTACAATTTAGCCTTTCCTTTCCTTCCCATATTTAAAGCCCATTGCCCCAGAAAACAAAACTTTAAACAAATATCTTGTAAATGTATCATAATACAATCCAAATAGTCATTTTTCTTTTGGTTCAGATCTGTTGTTTTATTGGTAGAGGGAACATTCTCTACCAATGCAGAAAAGCAACTGTCTGACATCCTACACTAAAAAAGTTAAGGTATATTTAGGGTCAAACAGGCAGTATACATCAGAAGTGGAACTTGAAAGGAACTTGTTTCAGAAGCTGACTCTCTCACTCTTATGCCAACCACACAACTTCTACAAGTGACAGCTCACCAAAACTTAAGAGGTCATTTACTTTTTAGATCCAATATGCAAAATATATGGAATTTATAAAAAAATGCAAGAATAAGGAGATACTGTTCAAAAGAGATGAATAAGCAGCTCTCAAAAAAAGAATTACAAATTATTAACAGCTATGTAAAAGAGTGTGCCAAATCGCTATTAAGGAATATATACATTAAAACAACTCTGAGGCTTCATTACAAACCCAACAAATAAGGAAGATTCACAAAAGATGGAAATAATTAATGTTGAAGGGGCTGCTGAAAGATAGCCATACTAATACCTGAGGTTGGTGGAGAACTGATCCCAACCATTCTGGACTTACAAGTATGTGAGGAGAAAAAAGTGGTAAAAAATATTCATTGCTCTCACTGTTGAGCATAGATCAGGTAGTCAGTAATCAAAGACAGGGAAAAAAAAGGGTCCAGATATATCAAAATACTAATAGTAGGGGGCAGTTAGGTGGTGCAGTGGATAAAGCACCAGCCCTAGAGTCAGAAAGAACTGAGTTCAAACTGGACCTCAGACACTTAATAATTGCCTAGCTGAATGACCTTGGGCAAGTCACTTAACCCCATTGCCTTAAATAAATAAAAAAAATTTTAAATAATAGTAGCAACTTTTGTAGAAATAAAAATCTAGAAACATACTGAGTGCCTATCAATTAGGGAAGAGCTAATCAAACTAAATATGAAATAATGAAAAGTAATGAAATATTATTGTAGCTATAAGCATAATAAATACAGAGAAAAATGTAAAGACTTAAATAAACTGATATGTAATAAAAGAAAGAGAACCAGGAAAATAACAAACTCAATAAAAGCAATGTAAGTGGAAAAAAAGAATAAAATGAAACCTATGTTTAATTAAAAAGGTCAAGCTTGGAGAGATGAAAAAAATGCAATTAGATGGATACTACAGGTATGGAATATCAGATATTCAGCTGGATATGGTTTATATGGGTTTTCTTCATAAACTTCATAAAATTATCTGTTATATCCTGTGGGTAGGGAGAAAATTATCTCTTATAGTTATTGGATCGGGAGAGTATATTTGAAAATGACTTAAGTCTTTTTCGATGTTATTGTTGAGGCAATTGGGGTTAAAGTAACTTGCTCAGGGTCACAAAACTAATAAATTTCTGAGGTTGGATTTGAGGTTCAGGTTCTGTACTCCTGCCACCAGGGTCTGTGCCACCTAGCTGCCTCTATTAGAAAATGAATGTTCTTTAAAAAGCTCCATGCATCAATAAACATTTTCATTTTAATTTATTAAGAGATATTGCCAAAGGCAAAAAGTCAATCCAGATCTGAAACACAATGGAGAGAATACTTGATGTAGAATGAGAAAAACTAAATATTGATGCCAGTTCTATTACTTCCTGGATATGTGACTGAAGGCAACTCATTTGTCAGTTTCTTCTTCTATAAAAATAAGTGGTTAGGATTAGATGACCTCTAAAATTCCTTTCATCTGAGAATGGGCATTTAACTTATTCATTGATGATATTTTATATGTATAAACTGATTCTAGATCCTAGGCATAGGTGCAGCAGTGAGTTAGGTTTCCCCAACATTATAAATGAAGAATTATAATGCTTTCAACATTATAATGGATGTTCATAATATCTAGAAATTACTATTAAAGAAGTAAGGCAGATACTTACAGATTTTCGGATATCTCTTGAAGACAAATCAATTAATTTCTTGTTCATGGACCACTCTTCATCAGATTCCATTATAGCTTTCTAAGAAAAATATTTTGAAATTTGAGTACATGATATAGAAATAATATAAGATAGTTTAAAATGAAATAGTGCCAATTACTGTTTTGAATCCATAAGACTTAATTTAGTTATTTGAAAGTATTTTGTGTTCAATCAGAATTTAGTGCATTATATTAACATGTTAAGTTATTTTAACACTAGCCCAACTTTTAATTATATAATTTTCATTAAGAATTTTTAATTTAATGTTAAACATAAAAGTTCATTTTTATTTTCAATTGTGTTTAAAAAAATTTATACATATGAATCTTTAGTTAAGTCAGTTGCTCATTTTACAAATATTTGAAAAATAAACTTACAAACCTTTGACACATAACTATTTCTATTTATTTAATAAAGAGAAAATTAAAGGGGGAGATATAAAAACAGAATATATTCAGGAATGGAAATCTGACAATTCTTTCTGTATCAACAAGATTATAAACCACTTGATGCAATAAAATATCTGACAGAAAGAGAACATGACAAAATTAAATTATTCCATTCCCATTCTGAAGCTATATCCCTATTAAAACTGGAAATATCTCAATATGAAATTTCAACATGAGGTAGCAAGGGGCAATGAAAAAAAAAGAGCATTAGTTTTGGAGTCAAAGGATATTAAATATTTTCACATATTAATTCTATTTCTTCCTACTTGTATGGCTTATGTAAGTTACTTAACATTTCAGGATTCAGTTTCTTCATCTATAAAATAAGGGTGTAGGACTAAATGACCTTTGAGGAATTTTTTTTTTTTTTAGGTTTTTGCAAGGCAAATGGGCTTAAGTGGTTTGCCCAAGGCCACACAGCTAGGTAATTATTAAGTGTCTGAGACTGGATTTGAACCCAGGTACTCCTGACTCCAGGACCAGTGCTTTATCCACTGCACCACCTAGCTGCCCAAGGAAATTTCTAAAACTTTGCTCTTAATGAAGATTCAAATAGTATCATGTAATTTTATCAAATTACTATAGTTCCCTATTTCAAGAGCATGTACTTAAAACATGTTCTAAAAGTTCTTCAACATAATGGAAAAAGTCTTCAAGGTATAAATTTGAGTGCTGGCTGTGCAACTGATTGTTTTTGATCCCAAGACAGTCAATATCTAGAACTCAGTTTCCCACTTTCTACTACAAGGGAAGTCATAGTAGAATAATTCTGGGTCATTTCAAGCTCTAACATTTTTATGTTTTTGTGAAATACAAACATTTCATAAAAAACAAGTAACTTTATAATAATCAAATAAATGATTTTGTGGTGAGGAGGGAATAGCAAATAATTCTATTAAGAAATTATATCGGGCAACATAACTGATTCATCACGTACTATGTTAGGCCCTGGATCAAAGAGGTAATTGATTATAAAAGTCAGGGATGCCTAATGAATCACCACAGAAACCCCAAAAGAAGAGAAAATAATGCTTATATGATATCACTTGATACAATATACTTAACAAAATAAATTTCTGCTTTTCTTGTTTGTTGAAAGTTGAATATTAAGTAAAACATTTTTATTAGCCTTCCAAAAACCCCAGGGCCCTGGCAGAGATGATATTATGATGTTATGTCACCATTTCTTTTCTAATAGCTTAATATTATAAAACAAAAGAATACTTGGATTTTTAAAACCCCACAATTTTCAGTAAAAAGGCTGACCTTTTTTAAACTCCCCCTTCTGTTGACCTATTCCATGGTATAAAAATTAACTTTATTAGAAACTAATGAATTTCAAATCTCATACTGTCTAAATGAATCTCGATCCTATGTTGTCTGAAAAGACTTCATTCTACTCAATTCTATTCTTTTCATCAATTTACAAAACACACTTATATATTATGTTAAAACTTCAGATATTATTTGAGGTTTGGACAACTGATTCAGAATGGAAGGTCACTGGAAGTTCTAAACATTCAGTATGGCACCAAATGCAGAAAAATAAAACAGATGGGTATTTTTTTAAAAGGTTTTGAAATTTAATAGTGACAACTTAATGAGCTAATAACCATCATCATTTTACTGTGGTCCAGAAATGTATACCAAAGTCTAAAGATATAATTTCTTTTGTCCAGAATCACCATGAATGTCTATGTACTAGAAATTACTACAACAATTCATCCTACAATAATTTTGTACTGTTTGTACCCTGTTATCTTTGACTCCTATGTTAAATTATTAGTGCTCAAGAGTTATGAGCAGAATTTCTACTTGAGAATATTCTTAAGTAAAATCTTAGTTGTAAATGAGGAATAAAAAATAAAACTGGAAAACAACTATTTAATACTATTAGTGCTAAAAGATGACTGATGTGAAAAATTTGATCCTTCCTGTGTCAGTGTTCAGGATATTACTTATTATACTGAATCTCATTCAATGATCACTAAAATATTTAGAAATAAATGAGATGAACATATAAAAAATGATAAATAGGATTCAAAAAACTATACTTCCAGTAGGTTGTTAAATAAGAAAAAAAATGAAAGTGTTTGTGAATTTTTTTCATATACCTTAAAGTAGATGGGAGCCATATCTCCTACTTCCTTTGGGAGAGGAATACACTCATAAACCATGTGATATCGTTTGTTCATACTCATATTTGTTTCTAAAAAGATGCAGTCTAGATCTTTATCTTCAAACATCTTCACTAGTGTCTTTCTGAAACTCTGAAAAGAAAATGGATGTAAATAGAATATACAAATTCCACTCAAAAATATGAAACAGTAAAAACAAATTCTCATTGTAGCCAAGAGGCAAAGGTAAGGCAGGTTTACAATTAAGACTGAGGATGAAGAATTTAAAGGAAATGGAATGGATTTTTATAAAATACTGTAAAACAAAACAAAAAATATACCAGAATCAAAAGAATAAAGTACAGAGTAAAAAAGGAATAAACAAAGAATCCTGATCAAGACTTAAAAAAACTATAACTGGATTTATAGCATTATGTACTTCCCTTCTTCCCAGTGAAGGTCATTGATACCTACAGACTCTCCCCTCCCCCGTTCTGCAAAAGACAAAAGAAAATATCTTCTCATATCTCTTTTTTCAGGTCAAGCTTGATCAATAAATTCTACAACATTCAATTTCAATTATTTGTTGTTGTCCTTTCCATTTTCTAGTCACTGTATATATTGTTTTCTTCACTGCTTATGTTATTTTGCATTAGTTCACATAATTCTCTCAGCCCCTCAATTGGGCAAATGCAAAAAGAAAATAATTCTCTCAAAACCTCAATTGGTCAAATGAAAAGCTCTTTCAAAAGTAGAACTGATCAATTGGAAAAGGAGTTGCAAAAGGTTAATGAAGAAAACTCCCCCCCCCAAAAAAATGGAGTCTGCAGAAACTAATGACTCCATGAGACAGCAAGAGTCAGTTAAACAAAATCAAAAAAAAAAAAAAATAGGAGAAAATATAAACTACCTCATCAACAAAACCACTGACATTGAGAATGGGAGGGGCAATCTGAAAATTATAAGACTTCCTGAAAACATTGAAGAGAAACAAAAAGATTGGACTTAATATTACAGGATGTAGTGATGGAAAACTGCCTTGATATCATGGAATCGGAGGGCAAAGTAGTTATTGAAAGAATACATTGATCCCCTAGAGAAAAAGATCCTAAAATGAAAACACCAAGGAATGTTGTAGCCAAATTCCAGAACTATCAGATAAAAGAGAAAATCCTACAAGCAGCCAGAAAGAAACAATTTAAATATCAAGGAGCCACAGTAAGGATCACACAGGACCTGGCTGCATCAACAGCAAGGGATCAAAGGGACTGGAATGAGATATTTTGCGGAGCAAGGGAGCTTGGAATGCAGCCAAGAATCTACTATCCCGCAAAGCTGAAACTTCTCTTCCAGGGAAATAGATGGGCATTTAACAAAATGGAAGAATTCCAAAAATTCCTGATGAAAACACCAGAGCTAAATAGAAAATCTGGACTTCAAACAGGACGTTCAAGAGACACAGGAAAAGGTACAAAGAGTGGGGGGGGCAGTAAAAGGGAAAAAACTGCTATCCAGTAAGTTGAAACTGGCTATATCCCAGCATGGGGGAAAAGATTCTCATAAATCTTGAGAACTGTAACTCAAACAGAGAGAATATAACTAGCCAGAAATGATGGACATTCATGATCTATCCATGAGACTGCTATCTAAAGGGATGTAACTGGCTTTAACCTCACTTGGGAGAAAGACTCTAATAAGTCTCAAGAATTTTAACTCTATTAGATAGAATATACTGAACTAGAAGTGACACACTCAGAATTTTCTATGACTCAGACAGAATGATCTCAAAACCACTACCTCCTTAGAAAGGGGGACAGGAAAGAGATGGGTGGAGGGAGGGGATTGAATGGGGTAAATCTCATTACACTAAGAGGTACAAAAAATCTATGGTAATAGAGGGGAAGAAGGGAGCAGAGGAGAAACACCTGAATCTTCTTCTCATCAGACTTGGCTTAAACTCAACCTACACATACTCAGTTAACTTATAAAACATCCAACCTTTCAAGTATTAAAAGGGGGGAAAAGAGGAGGGGGGGACAGAGAAAGGGAAGGGGAGTGGGGCAAAAAAGGGGGAAATAATAAAAGGAAAGGAAGGGGAAAGGGGAAAAGGGAAAGGGGAAAGAAAGGAGAGGGGGTGATATAGGAGGACAAACACACTGAATGGGGTGGTATTCAGAAACAAAATAATGGGGAATATGAATAAAGGGGGGGAAGGGAGAAAAATACAAACAGAGGGAAGATAGCAGGGAGGGAAATAAAGAATTAGTAATCATAACTTTGAATGTGAATGGGATGAACTCTCCCTTAAAATGTAAGCAAACAGCAGAGTGGATAAAAATGAGAATCCTACAATATACTGCTTACAAGAAACTCATTTGAAGCAGAGAGATACATATAGAGTAAAGGTAAAAGGTTGGAGCAAAATATATTTTGCTTCAGCTGAAGTAAAAAAAGCAGGGGTAGCAATCATTATCTCAGACAAAGCAGCAGCAAAAGTAGATAGCATTAAAAGAGATAAGGAAGGAAATTTTAAAGTTATTTCAATACTGAATATATATGTGTGTGTGTGTGTGTGTGTGTATATATATATATATATATATATATATATATATATATATATACACATATATATGTATATGTATATATGCACCCAGTGGGACAGCATCCAAATTCTTAGACAAGAAGATAAAAGAACTACAGGAAGACATAGACAGAAAAACTCTACTACTGGGAGACCTCAACCTCCTGCTATCAGATCTAGATAAATCGAATCATAAAATGAACAAGAAAGAAGTTAAGGAAGTAAATAGATTGTTAGAAAAATTAGATATGGTAGACATATGGAGGAAACTGAACGGGGATAGAAAGGAATATACGTTGGAACTTATACTAAAATCGACCATGTACTAGGACATAAAAACCTAATGATCAACTACAGAAAGGCAGAAATAGTGAATATATCTTTCTCAGATCACAATGCAATAAAAGTCATATGCAATAGTGGACCAAGGAGATATAGACCCAGAACATATTGGAAACCGAATAACCTCATTTTAAAAAATGAGTGGGACAAAAATCAAATTCTAGAATTAACCATTTTATTCTAGATAGTGATAATAATGAAACAACATACCAAAACCTATGGGATTCACTCAAAGCAGCATTCAGGGGATATATTATAGCTTTAAATGCTTATGTTAATAAATTGGAGAAAGAGGTAATCAATGAACTAAATATGCAACTAAAAAAATTAGAGAAAGAACAAATGAAAAATCCCCAATTAAACACCAAATTAGAAATATTAAAAATGGAGAAATTAATAAAAGCAAAAGCAAAAAAAACTATTGAATAAATAAAAACGAAAGTTGGTATTATAAAAAAACAATAAAATTGATAAACCTCTGGTCAATTTGATTAAAAAAAAGAAAGAAGAAAACCAAATTGCTAGTATCATAAATGAAAAAGGTGAACTCACCACCAATGAGAGGAAATTAAAGTAATAATTCGAAATTATTTTGCCCAACTCTATGCCAATAAATCTAGTAATCTAAATGAAAAGGATAAATATTTACAAAAATATAAGTTACCCAGGTTAAATGAAGAGGAGATTAAATACCTAAACAACCCTATCTCAGAAAAAAAGAAATTCAACAAGCCATCACTGAACTCCCTAAGGAAAAATCTCCAGGACCTGATGGATTCACAAGTGAATTCTACCAAACATTTAAGGAACAACTGGTTCCAATTCTATATAAACTCTTTGCAAAAATGGGGAAAGATGGAACTCTGCCTAACTCTTTCTATGAAACCAATATGGTACTTTTAACTAAACCAGGAAGAGTTAAAACAGAGAAAGAAAATTATAGATCTATTTCCTTGATGAATATAGATGCAAAAATCTCAAATAAAATCTTAGCAAAACAATTACAACAAGTTATCACTAGGATAATACATTATGATCAAGTAGGATTTATTCCAGGAATGCAGGGTTGGTTCAATATTAAGAAAACTGTTAGTATACTTAATTATATTAACAACAAACCTATCAGAAATCATATGATCATATCAATAGATGCTGAAATAGCTTTTGACAAAATAAAGCATCCATTCCTACTACAAACAATAGAGAGTATAGGAATAAATGGACTGTTCCTTAAAATAATTAGCAGTATCTATCCAAAACCATCAACAAGCACTATATTCAATGGAGAGAGGCTAGAAGCATTCCCAATAAGATCAGGGGTGAAACAAGGGTGCCCATTATCACCATTACTATTCAATATTGTATTAGAAATGTTAACATCAGCAATTAGAGAAGGAAAAAGAAATTGAAGGAATTAGAATTGGGAAGGAAGAGACAAAACTCTCACTCTTTGCAGATGACATGATGGTCTACCTAGAGAATCCCAAGAAATCATCCAAAAAACTACTGGAAACAATTAGCAATTTTAAGCAAAGTTGCAGGTTATAAAATAAACCTTCATAAATCCTCAACTTTTCTATATATGTCTAGCAAGATACAGCAGGAAGAGCTAGAAAGAGAAATCCCATTCAAAGTAATATCAGACAATATAAAATACTTGGGAGTCTATTTGCCAAGACAGACTCAGAATCTTTTTGAAAACAATCATAAAACACTTCTCACACAAATTAAATCAGATTTAAATAACTGGGCAAATATCACCTGCTCATGGACAGGTAGAGCTAATATAATAAAAATGACAATTCTACCAAAACTAAACTATCTGTTTAGTGCCTTACCAATCAAAATTCCAAAGAATTACTTTGATGAGTTAGAAAAAATTATAAGTAAATTCATATGGAGAAATAAAACATCAAGAATCTACAGAGATTTAATGGGAAAAAAGTGCAAAAGAAGATGGCTTAGCCCTACCTGATCTAAAATTATATTATAAAGCATCAGTCATCAAAACTGTTTGGTATTGGCTAAGAAATAGAGTGGTGGACCAGTGGAATAGACTAGGTGTAAAAACAGGAGATGATTATAGTAACCTGCTGTTTGATAAACCCAAAGAGTCCAGCCAGTGGGATTAAAAACTCCCTTTTTGATAAAAACTGCTGGGATAATTGGAAGCTAGTATGGAAGAAACTTAGAGTAGACCAACACCTCACACCCTTTACCAAGATAAGATCCAAATGGTTACAGGATCTAGACATAAAATCCAATATAAGCAAATTAGAAGATCAAGGACTAGTTTACCTGTCAGATATATGGAAAGGGGAACAGTTTATGACTAAGGAAGAGTTGGAGAACACCACCAAAAACCAATTAGATGATTTTGATTACATTAAATTAAAAAACTTTTGCACAGATAAAACCACTGTAACCAAGATCAAAAGAAACATAAATTGGGAAACTATCTTTACAACTAATGATTCTGACAAAGGACTCTTCCTAAAATATACAGACAACTGAGACATATTTTTAAAACATAAAGCCATTCCCCAATTGACAAATGGTCAAATTTACAGATGAGATCAAAGCAATCCATGGCCATATGAAAAAATGCTCTAAATCATTAATTTTTAGAGAAATGCAAATTAAAGCTTCTCTGAGGTACCACCTCACACCTCTCAGATTGGCCAGTATGACCAGGAAGGATAATGATCATTGTTGGAAGGGATGTGGGAAATCTGGGACACTATTACACTGTTGGTGGAGCTGTGAACTCATCCAACACTTCTGGAGAGCTATTTGGAACTATGCCCAAAGGGTAACAAAAATGTGCATACCCTTTGACCCAGCAATACCACTACTGGGTCTATACCCTGAAGAGATGAGGATAAAGGGTAAAAACATTACTTGTACAAAAATATTTATAGCAGCCCTGTTTGTGGTGGCAACGAATCAGTAATCCAGTAAATATCCTTCAATTGGGGAATGGCTTAGCAAACTGTGGTATATGTATGTCATGGAACACTATTGTTCTATTAGAAACCAGGAGGGACGGGATTTCAGGGAAACCTGGAGGGATTTGCATGAATTGAGGCTGAGTGAGATGAGCAGAACCAAAAAAACACCATATACCCTAAGCAATATGGGAGTGATGATCAACCTTGAAGGACTAGTTCATTCCATCAGTGCAACAATAGGGAACAATTTTGGGCTGTCTGCAAAGGAGAGTGCTATCTGTATTCAGATAAAGAGCCATGGAGTTTGAACAAAGTTCAAGGGCTAGTCCCTTTAATTTAGAAAAAACAGATATCTTATTGTCTGATCTTGTCTCTTCTTTAAGGATATGATTTCTCTCTCATCACACCCAATTTGGATCAAGGTACAACATGGAAACAAAGTAAAGACTGACAGATTGCTTTCTGTGTGGGGGGTGGGGGGAGGGAAGTAAGATTGGGGGGAATAATGTAAAACTTAAATAATATCTTTAATAAAAATAAATTTAAAAAAATAACCCCAAAGAATTAAAGAATAATTCTCAATAATTCAGCACCCCAAAGAGGGTATTCTCCTAGGGGGCAAGTGAATACTGCTTCTTTACATATAAACAACTGTGTACAAAGAACAATTCATCAGGATACCCTAACTTGAATTTCACTTAGAAACATCAACCTCAATCTGTTCTACAATCACCAAGCATTCTTCAGGTTTTATAATCTCCAAATTACTCACTTAGAAGGACATTTGGAACAATTCTCAGGTTAAATGTATTTCATATTTGGAAAAGGTCTCAGTGGTTACACATACCCCCCCCCCAAAAAAAAAGAATTCTAAGAACACACTGGACAAGTTACCATATAAGAATATTTGAAGATCTTCTAGGAAGGGAAACCTACCACCTCCACCAAGAAGGTCAAATCCCCCCTTTCTAATTCCATAGAAATATTTGTTGATATAAAAACTAATGTGCTCCTTCAATCAGTTGTTTCAAGTTCTTTGAACCTTTAGAATTAAAAAGGGCAAAGTAAATCCCTCTTTCAGACTGGAGTTCTTCAAATACTTGATCATCATCTTTCATATAAAGAATCTGTTTTCCTCTATACTCTTCCATACTCCTCCATACTATATGGATTTGAGACATTTCAACATTTTGGTTGCCTTCTTTGGGACACTCTTCACCCTTCAGTCTTTCTCTAAAAATGTTATATTCAGACCTAATTATAATACTCTACATATAGTCTGACAAGGGCAAGGAACATCAGAACTATGACTTACTTGTTCCTGGACGTTATTCTTCTGATAAGACAGTCCAAGATTGCATGCACTTTTTTTGGTTGTCATGTGACAATGATTTATATTGAATATGCATTTCAATAAAGCTCCCAGATTTTCCTAAACAAACTGCTAGCTAACTATGTTCAATTCCTTGGGGGAATGGGGAGGCAGGGAATAAAATATGAAACTATATATGTCAACAAATTTTATCTCATTAGATTCAACATACTGTTCTAGCTTTGTCAGTCAATCATCAACAAGTATTTATTAAATATCTGTGTGTCAGGTACTACACTGGGCATTAGGGATACAAAGACCAAAAAAAAAAAGTTCCTGCTCTCAAATAGCTTACATTCTGTTTCTATTGAGAAAAACAACACATATGAATATCTGTATCTAGAGAAAAAAATTCAAATCCATTCAATCCAAATTATGTAGGGAGAGAGGGAATTAGAAGTTTGGAGGTGTAGGTAAATTCAGGAAAAACATTTTAGATGGTGGTGCTTAAGTTGAGTCATAAAGAAAGTAAAACATTTTATGAGATACAGTGAAAAACTACATTCCAGACACAGAGGAAACACTTAGGCCAATGCAGGGAGTTGGAATGTAGCGTGCCATAAGGACAAGTAAAAAGGATAGTATGACAGGACATGGAACACAGGAAGGGCACCAATATGTAATGAGGCTATATAATGAAGGACTATAAGAGAAGCAGCAAGAGAGTCGCAGTAGAGTGATGTGGTCAGATCTGTGGTTAAGAAAATTTCTTATGGAAGATATGCAGAGAATGAACTGAAGAAAGCAGAAAAATTAAAAAGAACAAGGAGGAGGCCCCTGCAACGGTCCAGGAGAGAAGTGATGAGATCTACCAAAGGGTGCTAACCATGTGAAAAGAGAGAAGAGAATAAATGAGAAAGATGTTGTAGAGTTAGAAATGACAAATTTGACAAAAGACTCAATGTATATATGAGTTGAGAGACAGCAAGAAGCTAAGGACAACACTAAGTTTGCAAACCTGGATAACTTGAAGAATAGTAATGCACTTGAGAAAAAGAGATATTTTAGAAGCACAGAAATGAGAGGAAACAAGTTCTGCTTTGGACATGTTAAGTTTGAGAAGTCTATGAAACCTCCAGTTTGAAATGACCCACAAACATCTGGTGAAATGACCTACAAGGAATGACACTCAGGATTTATATATATATATATATATATATATATATATATATATATATATATATATATATATATATATATATATATGATTATGTTATATCAGGGCTGATGAACTGACAGATTTGGGGAGATAAACCCACAATAAAGGAGTGAAGTACAGGTGATAAGACAATCAAAGAGAGTGAGAAAAGGGTTAACAAAAGAACCAGTATTTCACAGTTGTATCACATCTGTATCCTAACAATTCTGAAGAGACAATAGTGAACAGTGTCAAATGCAGCAAAGAGGTGAAGAAAGAGAAAGATTGGGAAAATAAAAACAGATGTGGTAATCAAGATACACAAGTTCAAGTATGTTTCATCTGTAAATTTGATTAACATGGCATCTAAGCTTTTATTCAAGCAAGTGATTGATAAAAATGCTAAACGGCACAGGTTCAAAAACATAACCCTGAAGTATTCTACTAGGGACTTCCCACTAAGCTAACAATGAATTATTAATGATTACTAAATTTGGCCAATAAGGCCCAAAATTCATCTCATTGAACATATTATATAGGCTATATCTCTCCTACTTTCTGACAAGAATAGCATAAAATCACCCATGTGTCCAAAGAACAGTCACTTTTCTGAGTCTGTTTCCTCATCTTTAAAATGAAAAGATTAGAATGGACACCTCCAACTCTATATCAATAAGAAATAGGGAACAAAGGACTAGACATGAGATTTCACTGGTAAAGGGAACTCCCAGGTGAAGAAATTCTCTCTACCAAAGTGGATCAGAAACTTCTCTGAGAGGTTAAATGATATGCTCAAGTCACAATGTCGGTATATATCAGAGACAGGAACAGGGACTTCAGAGCTGGTCCTCCATTTGCTACTCTACACTGCTTAAATGCTTTCAAAAAGCATAAGTAAACTATTTCTAATATCCTGATTTACAAAATTCAATTACCCTGTCAAAAAAGATAAAGAAGTAAACCTGGAATGACCTATCCTTGGAGTCATTCTCACTCTATGTGATCATTACTCCCCTCTTAATAACTTTAACAGTACATTCTAGAATTTTACAGCTAGTTCTATTCTTTTTTTCTGTGCTCTTTCTATTTTGGAAAAATAAAGAGTACTTCAAATATAACACAAAATGGACAAGGATTTATATCTGCCAGTTCTCTCAAAAAACTCTCATTTGGAGCATTTTGGAATTACGTGCAAAGGGCAACAAAAATGTGCATTCCCTTTGATCCAGCGATACCACTACTGGGTCTATATACCCTGAAGAGATCATGAAAAAGGGTAAAAACATCACTTGTACAAAAATGTTCATAGCAACCCTGTTTGTGCTGGCAAAGAATTGGAAATTGAGTGAATGTCCATCAATTGGGGAATGGCTGAACAAATTGTGGTATATGTATGTTATGGAACAACAGGAGGGATGGGAATTTAGGGAAGCCTGGAAGGATTTGCATGAACTGATGCTGAGTGAGATGAGCAGAACCAGAAAAATACTGTACACCTTAACAGCAACATAGGGATGATGATCAACTTTAATGGACTTGCTCATTCTTTCAGTGTAACAATTAGGCACAATTCTGGGATATCTGCAATAGAGAATACCATCTGTATCCAGAGAAAGAATTGTGGTGTTTGAACAAAGACCAAAGACTATTCCCTTTAATTAAAAAAAAACTATTATCTAATTATGTAATTTTGCTATCTCTTATACTTTATTTTTTTCCTTGAGAATATGATTTCTCTTTTATCACATTCAACTTAGATCAATGTATAGCATGGAAACAATGTAAAGACTAACAGATTGCCTTCTGTGGGGGATGGGGAAGGAAGCAAGATTGGAGGGAAATTGTAAAATTCAAAATAAATAAAGTCAAAAAAAAAAGGAAAAACCTCTCATTTGGGGCAAGAGAATTTAATTCATCAGTCCATTTAAGTACTTTCTTATGATCTTACTGAAATTGGTTATCAACTTGGTTTATTTTTAATGTTTTTTTCTAGTCCAAAAGTCATTCTACTTGGAAGCAAAAAAGAAGCAAAAGGAAAAACTGAACAGCTCTAGTTTTACTCTGCATCAGTTTTTCACCCCTTTCACCCTTAACTGTGATTCCATTTCTTCTCTGATTCTCCACTTTCCTCCAATATTAACTGAAAAGTGCTTCTTACCTTCCTGTCCATCTTTAGTTCATTTTGAGCCTTAATACTTTTGACAGTATTCTTACAGTACCTGTATATCTCAATTTTTATCCATCCTCAATTCTCATCCTTCTTGACCTCTCTGAAACATTTGACACTATTAATTGATCATCCCTTCTACTGAATATTTTCTCCATTCTCAATTTTTCTGATAATGGACTCTTATAGATCTCCTCCCATCTGTCTGATGACTATTTCACAGTCTTCTGTACTGGATCTTTATCCATGCCACACACCCTTAACTGCAAGTATATATGAAACGTATTCCCTAGAAATTCTTTTTCTCCATACTACCTCAAACTCTACCTTCTTATGAACTTTCTTATGTCAAGGATACCACCATCTTTTCTACTGTCCAGATTTGCAAACTTAGAGTTATCCTGGACTCCTCCAACTCCACCCCTTATGTCCAACAAGCAGTCAAATATTGTTGCTAACTCTTGCCATTTTTACTTCCACAATACCTGTCACATTCCAACCCCTTCTCTCTACTTATTCAGTTGTTGCTTTAGTTTAAATCAGAAATTCTAAAACTTTTTTGAGTCACAGACAATTTTGACAGTCTTGTGAAACTTAGAAACTTCTCAAAATAATCTTTTAGTTTTTTTAAAAAACATTCACAATTGAAGCAAAGTCTAAATTTCAATTAGAAGTTAATGAAAATAGGTAATTTTTCCCCCATCCAGGTTTAAGGGTGTATATATGGACCCCAGTCTAAGGACTTATACCTATACTATTATAATGGTCTCAATTACTAATCCTAACCTCAACTCTCCCCAATGCAATCTGTCTTCTACACTATATTAACAAAATGGTTTTACTTAAAATCAAACTATGTCATTCCCTTTCTCCAAAAATTCTACAGTGGCTCTCTACTACTTATAATAATCAAACATAAACTCCTTTGGTTTTTTAAGTCTTTCACAACATGGCTCCAAGGTATTTTTCCAGCCTTGTTATGTATTATGCCCCTCAACATTACAGTACAGGCTAGCAATATTATCATCTTTACTGTTCCCTGTATATGACAACTCTATCTCTTCTCTTTAATCAATGACTTTCTGTTTTTCAAGCCTGTAAAACATTCCTTTATCTTTACATCTTAGTCTTGGGAATAGTAGTGCACTCCAGACCATGTTCTCTACTTCTAGTCTGGGCCCATAAGTAATTAGGGGAGAGGGGGACAATCTTCCTTGCTATCATCAATACCAACTACTACTTATGGAAAGGGAAACCCAAGAAAGTCAAGCAAGAGTGGCAACACTGCCCAAGTCACAATTCTTGTTTCTAGCCCAGTCCCTATAGCCAATATCTAGTAAAACAGTCCATGAGGTAAAGGGGCAGCATCCCCATCAATTATGAACTAACAATCACAGGTCAGACAAACCAGGCTAGCTAAAGCAGCAAAACATTCTGAGGGAAAAAAACAGTAGGTATCATTTGTCAATTAGATCATCAGCACTACCTTGAGACCATCTCCAGAACTAGCATCTCCCTTCAGACACCAACAGACATTGCCTGGACACTGACTCCAGAACAACAGTGACCCTAGATCACTATCCCTTTTTCCAGTCTGATCCTGAGTCATCATTGAAAAGCATAATCACTACAAAGGAGGACCCTGCTTCCTCATCATCATCTCAGTGGCAGCTAAGACCAAGAGCTCCAGACCCTAAGTCTAATTTGGTCCAGCAGGTGCTGAAGTCATAACTAATACAAGCCAGAAAAGAACGATTTTACCACCAAAGTCACCTAAAGTGGTTCAGAGACTGAGATGATCTTAGCAGTAGAAATGACACAAAAATATTCCTTACCATGTACATTGTTGCTACAACATAAGAACCATAGAATTTTTGCTTATGACTTGTATGCCTCACTTGATTCTTTGTACTTCCAATGCTTAGCGCAGAGTAAGTATTTTAATAGTTTTATTTGTCAATAATAATAACTAAAGCTCACATTTGTATAGTGCTTACCATGCACCAGGAACTGTGCTAAGTGCTCTACAATGATTATCTCCTGTACTTTTAACATCAATAATTCTATGGAGTAGGATTTATTCAAATTTGTAGCTTCCTTCTAAGCTCAGTTTAAGTGCTTTTCCTTATGCCCCAGATGTTAGTGGCTCTCCTCCATCCCTCTCACCCCCACAAAAAAATTATCTAACAATTTTGTATATTATTATATATGTTCATGTTATCTAACCATGCTGTACCTGAAGCTCCTGGAGGGCAGGGATTATTTCATACTTTTCTTTTTACCCTCAATGACTAGTACAGTATGGTGCCCAAACTTATAGGAGTTTAACATATACTTGTCTGAATGATTATATACAATGCTTCCCACCCCTTTTGAGGTACTTTGTTCATTTGAATAAGGTATACCATTCCAGAACCATGCTTCAATTAAGAAGTCTTTAACCTACCAAGTCTCAGTGATCCCAAAAGAGTCAAATTTTCCTGCTTATAAAGGACCTCTAGTTCATCTTGCTGGATGTCTACGCTTTGGGCATTTTTATAGAGATATCTGCAGCTGTGAGTCTAACTTGTGACTAGCTTCTGAATGTCTCTATTGAAGCTCTTTTTCCAAAATTATAGTAACTCTCAATGATAAGGAGCTTGACAGATACACTTTGTAGGTAGTCTTATTTTTCTTCATTTAAAAACCTTCACAAAAATCTTCACAATTAAAAAACAAATATTTTTTTAAACCAGATTTTGATAGATTTACTCTAATCCTGGTTTAAGAAACTGGTCTTCCTATATTTTATGTCCAGAATTCCAAATTCCATTCTCAAATATCACATCCTTGGCCAACTGTTCACTTTCCAATCAACTTTTCTCCTTGGTTGCTTTTGTTTTCAAAGAGTGAAATAAGGAAAATGTCACTTGAGCTCTTATGATCTTGTCCAAGTCTTCACACCTTTAGCAATATTTTTTAAGTCACTTCTCATAGGATCAATACCAAGTGAGTTACCTGAAGTAGATAGGATTCAATCATTTGAAAATTCTTAAATGGTTCTCTATTAGGTCTTGTATTCCTAGTTAGGCATACCGTTGTTGGCAGGTCATCAAATAGCTTCCTTAGGAATGCTTAGCAGGGAGTTACAAACCAGAGTAACTTTTTTTCTTTCTCTAAATTCTGCTGGATTATATCAAACATGAAAAGGGGGAAAAACGTGGCAAGAAGTAGGTGGTTGTCGAATTTCTACTTAAAATCTTCCAGGCTAAGGACAATTCTCTTAACATAAAGGTTTTGGCAGGAAGTTACTTCAAAAGGAGCGGAGGATATTAATCTAATACTCTAAGAAAAAGCAGAACACAATAAGAAAGAGATTGAGAGATTGAATTAGAAGCCCCCGGGGCAGAAAATTGGCATGCAGATAAGTAATTTGCCATGGAAGTAGTCAGATAGAACTGGAAGAAAAGAATTTAAACAGCTTTTGAGATTCATTTGAAGCTAGAGGCACCATCTTCTGTATTGAGCCATCTCTGATTTTCCACCTTTTAGTGGTCTCCTTTCCAAAATACCTTACATTAACAATTTTTGCATTTATTTATATTATATTTATTATATATAAATTTTATATGTACTTGTCTCCTCTATTAGAATGTAAGTTACATAAGAGTCAGGATTGTTTTATTCTTTGCATCTGTAGTGATTATTATAATGCCTAGTTTATAGTAGGTGTTTAATTAACATTTGTTGCTTTACAATGATTTATTTAATAACTAGTTAAACCACTGAAGGATCCTGAAGGTGAAGAAAGAGGCTTTCAGATGGGCTTTTTCCATCCCTTTTTAAAAAAATAAGATTACATATGAACCTCTGATTCTATGCTGATGGCTGTCCTGTGATATGCAAATGATGTTCCAATTGCCTCACTCCTTATATCCTTTTACAAGCTCAGGGCAGTTCACAGATTTTCTGTAGAATTTTCTAATCAGTGAAACATTTTATCAAAGCAAAAAAATTCCATAGAGCATATCTTTCAAAATCATCATGGTTTTACCAAGGTCATTTCTTGAGAATGGTTATTTTAGAGATAATATACATCAAGTGCTTGAAAACATCTTATTGTAATAGGAAAAATATTTAAGCACAGAAATATGTAACTAATTTTTCTAGACTATTTTTAAAAGTTTGCATAAAGAAAATGCATGTGGAAGTTTATATATGATAGTTAAGGACCTTTTAAAACTACCATTAGGCAATATGCAAAGTAATTTGAAAAGACACAGTGCCTCCCTCTTCAAATTAGAATATATCTTTGAAGGAAGAGTCAATATTACTCTTTCCTTTGTGTTTCAGAACCAAGTACAGCCTGGAACATAATAGGTGATTAATAAACTTTTTTTTAGGCTTTTTTTTTGCAAGGCAAACGGGGTTAAATGGCTTGCCCAAGGCCACACAGCTAGATAATTTGAACCCAGGTACTCCTGACTCCAGGGCTGGTGCTTTATCCACTACCCACCTAGCCGCCCCGATTAATAAACTCTTGATGATACATTACCCACAAAAGTTATCAAGAAAGACAAAGAATAATATAGATCACTAGGCTCAAGTATAACAGTGGCAAACATTTATAAAGTGATTTATATGTTGTTACTCCACTTGAACCTCACAACTCTATGATATAGGCTCTATTATCACTCTCACTTTGTAGATGAGTAAACCTGAAGGTAAAGAAGTAACTTAAATGACTTATCCAGGGTTACACACCTAGAAGTACCTAAGAAAATACTATTGGGAAGCTAGATGGCTCAGTGGAGAGAGCCTGAGTCAAGAGGACCTGAGTTCAAATGTGACCTCAGACACTTAATAATTACCTAGCCGTATGGCCTTGGGCAAGTTACTTAACCCCATTTCCTTGCCAAAAAAAAAGAAAGAAAGAAAATACTACTTATGGACAAAGAAATTTTAAAATGCCCTACAGAGCCCTCTACCAATGAAAATAGTATGTAAAAATATAGGATGATTTTCCTACTAAAGTACACAGAAGGTGAGGAGATATATTACCAATAATTTTTTTTTTTTTTAGATTTTTCAAGGTAATGGGGTTAAGTGGCTTGCCCAAGGCCACATGGCTAGGTAATTATTAAATGTCTGAGGCCGGATTTGAACTCAAGTACTCCTAACTCCGAGGCCAGTGCTCTATACACTGTGCCACCTAGACACCCCCAATAATTTTTAATATCCTTTACAATAGGATATAAACCTACCTTTCCAACTTTAAGTTCCACTATGAAGCTCAACCACTCTACAAAAAAATTATCATTGCATTTAGATAGATTCATTCACTCTACTATAATCATACCTTGAACAATTCTGAATTTATTCAGGTTCTTACCCTTCACAGTCTCCTGTTTCAACCTAATCAAATGTTTAATCATGTCCCATTTCCTCTGTGAAGTCCTGACTTTACTAGCCAGTCTACAATGATCTCTTACACCTCTGAATCACTATAGAACCATCTAGGAAATTCATTTGAGACTTATCATGTACTGTCTTCTATTGTCAACTATATACATATATATATGTACATATATATATATGTACATATATATATATATGAAGACTTCTCTCAGTGACAAGTTTCTTCAGGGACAGGGCTTCATTTTACACTTTCCTGTATCTCTATGGCATATTAAAGCGTTGTTACCATGTATAAATCCAACAGCATAAATTGCAGCAGAACCTATCAAGCAAGGAAAAACTTTGGATGCAATTTCAGAGACAAATTGTAAATCATGATCTGATAATCCAATTCTGATAATCCAATTCAGAGGCCTATTACTAGATTAGCTATAGAACGATTTAATGTTTTAACCAAAGGCCATTTATTAAGTCAGAGAGACAATGCTAACTACCTTAGTGATAGGGATTAACCAACCCTCTAGTTCCAAGAAAGAAATTAAAAAGGTATCCAAGTACTGATGTGTGTCCTTCCTTCTTGAAGAAGACCATAACAACAGGAAGGTGGTGCCATGACAAGCACATGAACTGGATTGGGGGGGTGGGGCTGTACAAAATCTACAAGCCTCACTTAAACACCTCCAGAGTCATCTAGGTCAGTGATGAGATATGAATCAGGATGACTGGAGATGACCCTGGATTCGAGACAATCAGGGTTAAGAGACTTTTCCAAGGTCACATGGCAAGAAAGTATCATGTGTCTGAGGTAGGATTCAAACTTCATTCCTTCTGATTCCAAGGGCAGTATTCTATCCACTGCACCAGATAGCTGCCTCATCATAGAATAAAGGCAAATTGCATAGCATGCTACAATACTAAGCATACAAACCTATAACAATTTTATTTGATAAACTCTATATACTATATGGTGTCATGGTAATGGAAGTGGACCTGTCAATTCCCCACCTCCCCTGTGACTTTATGTTCTCCACTGTTCCACTTGGGATTATTCTTATTTCTTAATTTGTCATGAGATGAGCAACTAGTCTGTGACTTCTAAATTCTCTTGGAAGAAGTATTTTTACTCAATGATCAGAGTTTATATTTATATTTCTTTTCAAGAAATCTCATTTTCTATTTTAGTTTTTCGTACTATAGCTCTCAGAAGTCAAGATTTTGTGAGAACAATTTAAAGTTAAGATAATGCTTAATCTACACAAATAATTTAACAGAACCCAATCTTTCATCATTCACTTTCTGGATTTGAGTTGATCATTTTAGTATTCCCTATGTACACATACTAAGAGTGCTTTGTCATTCTAGTATGATGTTGCAACTTTATACTGCATTCAATATGACTATTATATATTGAATCTTTTCTATTATTTCTTTTCAGTTTTACAATGTATTATGGCCTGATTCTTTTTTCTGATAAAATGATTTTATGTCCTTTTGATATAAATGTTCTTAAATATAAATTCTGAATTCATCTTTAAACAGATTCTACACTTTGACAAAATATAATTAACTAGACTAAAAGAATTACCAGTTTACATTAACTTTTTACATTCAAGTTTCACTCTCTCCACATTCTTCTTTTCTGATATTTAGACATTTCTCAGGAGATAGGGAAAAAAATATTCTATTAAGATCTCATCATCATCTTGATATAGAAGGGGCCCTGGGTTCTCAAAGGCTATGCCATTGAAGTATAAGCTCTTCCAAGCTTGTCAAACTGAAAAGTTTTTAAGCAAAGACCCAGCAGTGTACTGAATCTTGTCATCTGAAGATCAGTCATAGTGAACTCTAGTGAAATTCTTCAATGAGTAGCCTACAAGACAATGAATTTTTAGGGGCAGCTAGGTGGCACTGAGGACAGAGCACCGACCCTGAAGTCAGGAGTACCTGAGTTCAAATCGGACTTCAGATACTTAATAATTACCTAGCTGTGTGGCCTTGGGCAAGCCACTTAACCCCATTGCTGAGCAAAAATCTAAAAAAACAAACAAACAAAAGACAATGAATTTTTGATCATGGCTAAGAAAAGGAAGGAAAGGAAATAAACATTTATCGAGCATCTGCTATGTTCCCGGCACTGATAATTACTTTATAGATATTATTTTATTTTATCCTCATAACAACTTTGGGAGGTAGGTACTATTAAGATGTCCATTTTACAGTTGAGGAAAATGAAGCTGACTGAGGTTATATAGCTAGTAGGAGTATGGGGCAAAGCACTCTACCACTGTATCGCCTAGCTGCCTATTTGCTAAATAAAGAGTAAGTCATGATCAACCAAAGTAGTATTAGTTTTGATGAAACAACAAATTCTTAAAGTATTAAAGAAAATAAAGAAAGTACGAGGTAAGGGGCCAAAATGATTATGAAATACAACTCCATTTATCTTTCACCAAACAGGATTTAATCCCAGTTCTTCTATCACCAAGGTCAGTGATGGTTCATATTTTGGGGATGGTTTCCCTTCCACTATTATTTATATTTGATCATTTTTATTAAATGACCAAGATCTTTCTCATTTATTATTAGGTTCACAATTTCAGCTGTATTTTTTTATTGTTCTAAAAAACCTAAAAGAGATCAGTGCTGTAATAAATGAGGAGCATGATAAAGATTGATCAACTCAAAATGATCAACTCAAATTGATAAAGATATAACTTGCAAGAACTGATTCAAAATGAAGTAAACACAGCTAAGAAAACAATAAAATTTATATTTACAACAATGTAAATTGGATGAAACAGGAAAAATGGCCATGGCAAAGAAAAGGATAGGAAGACCAATAACCACCAAACACCTGAAATCAAATGTGAAATTATAAAGAACAAGTTTGGTCCTAAAGAAGGGTATGAGAAGACACCTCCCCTAGGTTCATTTGCAGAGGTTGGGGGACCATGAAATATGGAACACTGAGCATAATTTCAAATTTTCTTCAATGATTTGACTGATAGTGCTAAAATTTTTCTTATTCATTTTTTCCTTAAATAAAAAATTCTTTGTTATTAAGGAATGTCTCTCTGGGAGTGGTGAGGGAGAAGTTCACAAGGGAGTAATTCAAGAGATACTGAAACAAAAATTATCAATAAAAATTTATTTTAAAAACTTTTCCATTGTCCTCTAAAAATAACAGTATATTGAATGAAAACTTTATTATATGTAAATGTACATAACAATTATTAGATCTTTTTAATAGGTTTAGAAGACACAGACCTCAAACAGTTGCTAAGTCTTGTTAATTCTATTTCCATTATGTCTCTGGCATCCACTGATCCCTATCTCTCCAATGAAAGGACAATGACTCTATCCCAAAGCGCACATCACTCTCAGCCTGAACTGTCATAACAGTCTCATTTCAGAGTACACCCAGATTGGTGTAGTACTACTCCCAGGAGTTGTAGCAGACAGAGTACCAGTCCTGGAGTCTGGAGGACCTGAGTTTAAACATTTGACACTTACTAGCTATGTGACCTTGGGCAAGTCACTTAACCCTGAGTCCAAGGCCCATCTCCAGTCATCCCAATTGATATCTGGCCACTGGACTCAGATGGCTCTGGAGAAGAAAGTGAGAGCAGTGACTTTTGCATAACACTCCTCCATTCAAATCCAATTCACTTACTTGTCATGGTATCACCTCCCCAACCTGATCTCCTCTTTCCAATCCATCTTCCACACAGTTGCCAAAATTATCTTCCTAAGGCACAAGTATGAGTATGCCAATTGATTATTCAAGATGCTCCAAAAGAAAAATAGTATTTTCCATTTAAAAAACTTTTTTTGTATAATTATTTTCAACATTCTAAAACTATACTGTTTCATCTGTCATTTGAATGAAGGTATCTGTGTTTGAAATTTACGGTCTAGCCTTATTATATGGAGAAAGGGGGGAGTGTCACAGTGGATGCAGAGCCAGTCTTTTAATCAGGAAAAACTAGATTCAAGTTCCACTTCTGACAGTCCTGCCTTTTGTGACCACTGACAAGTCATATAACCAGTCAGACAGTTAAGGTAATAAATTACAAAGTAAGTGATGATCTGGATCTACAGAAGAAATTCCTACAGTAAAGAAATCAGATGCCCAGTCAAAAAATAGAGTTTTTAATTAACTTCCTACAAGTCAAATGAAAACAAGGATAAAGAACAACGCATTTCTAATCAAGAAAAAACAAATCTAAATTATCATTATGATATAATCATCATTATAAGCATTATAATATAAAAAATACAGATCTAGTAAACAACTTTAATAATTATGAAGTCCAAATATCTTGAGGACACAGGAGTAGTTTTCAATGAAGTTACTGATTGAAAGCAAGGAGGCCCTAAGAAGAAAAAAGTCAACTGGGAGGAAAGGAAGATTAAACCAAAAATAGTACTTAAGAACTGGCTATAATGAAGTTTTACACCACGTCTTCAAATAAAGGGATGATAAGATCCTGTAAGACTAGAAATGAAAAGGACCTAATGCGATATGAAGATATGAATAGATTAGTGAAAGGGTATAAGCTCTCTCTCCTCCTGACTGTGTCTTCTCAACACCTGAATTCTTTCTTTTTGGCTTGAATTTCTTCTTTTCAGTTGAATATTTAGGTAGCTTTTTTCTTTGATCTAGATTCTGGCTAGGATGCGCCTAACTTGGAAAGTTCTATTGGTTCAGAGTGACAGAACTATAGCCTCCCCTTTGGTCTGATATTCCTGCCTTGGTAATTTCTCTGCAGTCTGGCTGAAATTGAGATCCTACTTTGAGTCTGAGTCACACCAATGCTGCTACTGGCTTATGAACTTGGCTTATGAACTTGTTCTATTCTCAGTATACCACCCAGGGCCTCCTTACTCAGAACAGAATGCCACTCCATCGGGGAGGTGCCCTTCTCACTGCCCCCGATCTAGGTTGAGGAGGACAAAGCTACCAGTCTGCAATTGTTCCCATCAGAGTGGTCCAGTAAGAATATCAGGGTAGCCTGGTTTGTACCTGAGACCTCCTCTTACCCTGTCATCCTGCCTCTCTATAGACACTGGAGTGTTCTATCTATGGTGTACTCCTGCCTAGACCCAGTTCCCAATGTCCCTCTGTCTCCTTGTTTATGTCCCTATGTTGAGCTAAGCTGTATAAATGACTCATGGACTTTTTCAGAATTTCCTTAAGATTCCATTTGATGTATTTTCTAAATTTCTTTAGAGGAATTTATGGATGGGAGCACACCACACTCTTCCTATTATTCTATAATTGGATTATTTAAGATTTCTATTTGATTTTCTTATAGTTTTCTATTTTTGATGGCATTTGCTTTTTTCTTGTGCTCTAGGTTTTGTTTCCATATTCCTATGTATAGTAGGTTCTGATATTTCTATTTCTTCTCATCTTCTTGTGATTTCATCTTGTTCATTTGCTGTTTTACTTGATTTTATTTTCTGCCATCTTTGTAATTGATTGACTAAAAAGTTTATTCAATTTTATTAGTCTTTTCAAAGAACCAGCTTTTAGGGGCAGCTAGGTGGAGCAATGGATAGAACACCAGCCTTGGCGCCAGGATTACCTGATCTAAAATCCAGCTTCAGACACTTAATAATTACCTAGCTGTGTGGCCTTGGGCAAGCCATTTAACTCCATTTACCTTGCAAAAATCCAAAAAAAAAAAAAAAAGAATCGGCTTTTAATTTTATTACTTCCAGATTATTTTGTATTATAATTTCTTCTCTAATTTTTATTATCTCCTGTTTTGTGATAATTTTAGATGTTTATTTGTTGGTTTTCGAATTTTTTAAATTGTATATTCTCTCCATTAATTCTAACCTTTTTTCCAAAATTTTTATGAATGTTTGGAGGAATACTTTTCCTCTAGAGTAATTTGTAATTACACCCAAAGGGCAACAAAAATGTGCATGCCCTTTGATCCAGCAATACTACTACTGGGAAGAGATTATGAAAAAGGGTAAAAACATCACTTGTACAAAAATATTCATAGCATTCCTGTTTGTGGTGGCAAAGAATTAGAAACTGAGTGAATGTCCATCAATTGGGGAATGGCTTAATAAACTGCGGTATATGTACCTGATGGAATACTATTGTTCTATTAGAAACCAGGAGTGATGGGAATTCATGGAAGCCTGGAAGGATTTGCAGGAACTGATGCTGAGTGAGATGAGCAGAACAAGAAGAACATTGTACACCCCAACAGTAACATGGGGGGTGATGATCAACTTTAATGAACCTGCTCATTTTATCAGTACAACAATCAGGCACACAGAATACCATCTATATCCAGAGAAAGAATTGTGAAGTTTGAACAAAGACCAAAGACTATTTTTTTAAAAAAAATCCATTATCTTATTATGTAATTTTGCTATCTCTTAAAGTATGCTTTATTTTTCTTCCTTAAAGACATGATTTCTCTCTCATCACTTTCAATTTAGATCAATGTATACCATGGAAATAATGTAAAGACTGCCTTCTGTGGTGGGGGGGGGAGAGTGAGATTAGGGGGAAAACTGTAAAATTCTAAATAAATATATAAATAAATCCAAAAGTTTTAAAAAAAGGAATATTTTCCTCTGATGACTGACTTTATTGCAATGTGGAAATTTGGTTTATCATCATTGTCTTTCTCATAATTATCACTCTTTTCTTTTTTTAACCCACTCATTACTGAAGATTACTTTTTTTTTTGTTTTTAAAAGGATTTGTTTAATGACAACATTTATGGTACAAGAAGATTACTTTTTAAAATCTATTTTTGGGTCTGTGTCTTTGGCTTGTACTCCCCAAAGTGATTACTATTCTTACTGCATTATGATCTGCAAAGCATGTTTACTTTTTTTTTAAATATGTGACCTAATGTGATCAATTATGATAAAAGTTACATGTGGAGTAGTGAAAGAATTTTCTTCTTTAGCCATCCAATTTAGAAGGTGTCTTAAGCTTTTTAGTTCAAGTCTCTCCAGGAATTTATTCTATCATTTTTGTTTATCATTCTAATAGACCTAACCAAAACTAAGAAAAAGACAATGAAATACCATATTACTCTGTTTCTGTTTATATATTCTTGTAGTTTATTAAATTTTCCTTTCTTAATTTAAAAGTCAAGACATTTAGATCATATAAGCTTAAATTAGTTTGGGTCCCATGAGTTTTCTTGCTTATCCCTTTCTAAACTGTGAATTTTTTGTTTTTCTTTTATCTAATACTTGTAATTAGAACAATTTTTTTGCATATCCCTGATATAGTAAAACTTTTCATTCTGATTCTCTGTATAGCTTTGATTTTTAAGTGTCTTTAAGGAACAGACAGTTTTTTCTTATCTAATCTGTCGCCCTCATTTTATTGCATTGCTTCACCTATTCACAAATAAAATTATAAGCTGGTTTATATTTTCCTCCATTTGTTTCTAATACTTTTTCTCAAATTAGGATGCTTTCCTTCATCTTCCTCTAAAAAAATATATTCTATCTACAGTTATTTTAGGTTAATCAAGTATCATAATGCTAAATAGTCCTCTTCCTCTCACTTTCAAGTGCCATCTCCCCTACTCCATTTATTATACATTTCCTTATTTTTTGGCATTTTCCTTAATTTATTCCTTTTTATTTCTTCCTTTAGCCTAGTTTTTTTTAACTCTTCCCCACTATTTTCCTTCTAAGTTAAGGAAATATTTCCTTTCCTCTCCCATCAACTTGTTTTGGTTGGTTTTTTTAATTTTACTTTCTGAACCTTTTTCTAAAAAAAAAAAATTTATTTATTCCTTCTTTTCATTACTGAATTAGCCTTGAAATTAAAGGTTCCTTTTCTTCAAAACAGTTTCTATGCTATTACCTTGCAGAGTTTGTTCTCTGGCTCTATTTTTCACACTTTTAAGAAATATCAGTTCCTGTAAGTAAGAGAAGATTTTGATCCATGGAAAGAATGTTCCTTTATCTTTGATTGTGTAATTTTTTATTAATTTTTGCCCTCCACTTAGTCATTTCCCCCCATTTGCCATGAAGTTTCTCCCTTGTTTTCACAGCCTTCTATGCTTTTGGCTATTATTAGTCTTCAAGATCTCTATTCCCTGCAGATTCCATCGTGGCATGTTCATCAGTTGTACCCTCCTCACATTATTGAAATAAGATTTTCCCTCTCCACCCCCCCCCCTTATTTCAATCCTTCCTTTCACTACCTAAAATATTTTCCTGGAAGCTCTCTCTATTCCTGGGAGATTAAAGTTCTCTTCATTTAATTAGGGTATAGTATATATATTCACCTCTATCTTCTCTCCCTCTCTTCCCCTTTAAGGAGTAACTTCCCATTCTTTAGTTGAGTCTCACAAAACATTTGATTCACCCATAGGTAAGGTGATGTGAGGTTTAGTTGATGATGTTTCAACCATATTTCCCCACCATAACTTCTATTTGCCTTTTGCTTTCACTGCTATTTATCTCTGAACTTTTAGCAAGAATTTTCTTAATGACCTATGTTATTATTTTGTTAACTGTTCTCCTGAGTTGCTATATTTATTCTTCTTATATTTCTGTTGTCTAGAGAACCTGAAAAACATACAGTTTGTTCAAGTCTGGTTTTCCAGAAATGCTTTGAATGTTTTTTTTATGAACATCCATATTTCTTTATTAATGGTTAGATTCAGGTTTGCAGAATATTTCATGTTGGGTTGTATAGTAAACTACTCTATTCTTTGAACATCTATTCCATACCTCTAATAGTTAAATGTTAGTCTTCTGTGTTATTCAAATTTCTTTATATATGAAAGTCTTTCTCTTAGTCACTTGCAGAATTTGTTTGTAGAGTACTATCTACAGTAGAATTGTTAAATTTAGTCATGCAGTTTAAGACTTTGTGGCATAGAATTTCTCCCCCTTGACCCCCCAAGACAATCTCTTGATTCTTTCAATTGGCCCTTTGCTTTTCTAAATTCAGTTCTGGTCAGTTTTCTTGAATTATAGTGTTTTTTGATTTGTCATGTTTTTCTGGAGGAACTAAAATTGTTTTTACTTATCCTATCTTCAACGTTAATGCTTTACTTGTAAAGATAACATGTTTTCTTTTAACATTATTGCTTTTTGCTTCCCTTCTTCCAGACTGTTTTTTACTTCCATTATTTCCATATATCTGAATTCCAACCAGTTAATCTCTTTTGCTTCTTTTGGTGAGACCTACTCCTAACAAATTCAAATTTTCTACCCTGCTAAATACTTCTGTAAAGGCCTTAAATTCTGTTTTCAAAATTCTTATTTCTCTTTTAAACTTTTCTGGAACATTCTTATCAACCTTTGCCCTCCACTTAACCATTTTTTTCCTATTTACCATGAAATTTCTCCCTTGTATTCATGATCTTCTACTCTTCTGGCTATTAGTAGACTTCAAGAACCCTAATTCCCCTTCTCCTGGGGCAGGATAAGTGGTTTCCTCTAAGTATTAAATTCCTGTAGACTCCATCATAACAGTGTTCATCAGAGACATCCTTACACTACTGAAATAAGATTTCATGTTCTCTTCAAAGTCTAAAAGATCCTCTCTCTATCAGGTATCAATTCAATGTCCTTTGTCTTATAATATTTATTCTGAGATATCTAGATTCTTTTAACCCATGGAAGGATTTATTCTCTTCTATGATTAATGTCTTACTTGTGGGTTTATCAGCTTTTTCCTCAAGATTTTTAGCTGAATTTTTGAGATCTTTGATAATTTTAGCCTGATTTTTCTATTGCTCATTTTCTGACTCCTTCCCCTTTGATTTTAGTTTCCCTGAGGAGTTGGGCCCCAAAGTCTCTTTTCACACTGGACAATTCACATTTCAGTAAGGCGCCTTAGTCTCTTCCCCAAGTGACAACTCAGGCAACAGAACTGGCCCCAATTGGATACTAGGCTTTTTCCCTCAGTGTCTGGAAGGCCACGCATACATGCCCTGCATCTTTTGTTTATGACTAAGCTTTGTTATGACACTGAGCACTGCCCTACTGCTGTCCTTGTTAGAACAAGCTTTTGCTTTTTGGTTTTCCCTGATCAATGTTCTGTCACAAAACTGTGGGTCTACTAGTGAGCCCTCTCTCAAAATACCATAAGGTACTAGTCTAAATGAGCAAGTTAGGGATTAAGGAAAAGGCTTCTCTGCTGATCAATTATCAAGATGTTACCTAGTCAGGATTCTTGGTGTACCAGCCAGTGGAGATGGCTAGACTGTTTTATCTTTTGCATAAAGTTTATATTTTGGAGAGGTTTAACAGTTTGGAGAAAATGTTAGGCCTTGTTGGTCAATCTCTTTTTACATAGTGACTCCTATACTGCCAACAAAGATGCCCAAATTCTCCTTCATCCCTTTAAGTTACTATCATGTGCTCTCCTTTCAGAGACAAACTCTGAATGCCTTCCTCCTTGACCTCCTGTTCACTTAATTCCTTATAATCTTATAATAGAAACTGCCTTCCTTGTAATACTTATAATAGAAACTGCCTTCTTCAGATTACTAACTTTAACAGCTAAATCTGATAGTCTTTTCTCAAACTTTATCCTTCCTGATCTCTCTCAAACAACAAAGTAACACCATCAGCTACACCATTACCCTGGATCATTCATTATTCAAATCCCTCCACCCAGGGGGCACTCCAAATGTGTCCTATCCTGAGACTTCTTCTCTATACACTCTCATTTTTTTTTAAGTTTTTGCAAGGCAATGTGGTTAAGTGACTTGCCCAAGGCCACAGCTATGTAATTATTATGCATCTGAGGCCACATTTGAACTCAGGTACTCCAGGGGTGGTGCTCTATCCACTGCACTACTTAGCCGCACCCCCCCACTGGCAACTTTTTAGATCCCATAAGGTTCATTTAATATTTGTATGAAGCCATATAAAGAGTCACCCACTTCTCAGTTCATTATGTCCAAAACATAATTTCTTTTCCCTCCAAATCAATCTCTCCCTAAAACTTTGCTACTATTCTTGCTCTTGGAACAAAATAAAAACTCCTTGAGAAATTTGGAATTATGCCCAAAGGGCAACAAAAATGTACACACCCTTTGATTCAGTAATACCACTACTGAGTCTATACCCTGAAGAGATCATGAAAAAGGGTAAAAACATCACTTGTACAAAAATGTTCTCATAGCAAATCTGTTTGTGGTGGCAAAGAATTGGAAATTGAGTGAATGTCCATCAATTGGGGAAGGGCAGAACAAATTGTGGTATATGTACATTATGGAACACTATGTTCTACTAGAAACCAGAAAGGATGAGAATTCAGAGAAGCCTGGAAGGATTTACATGAACTGATACTGAGTGAGATGAGCAGAACCAGAAGAACATTGCACAACCAACAGCAATATGGGGTTGATGATCAATCATAATGGACTTGCTCATTCCATCAGTGTAACAATCAGGGACAATTTTGGGACATCTGTGATGGAGAATACCATCTGTATCCAGAGAAAGAATTGTGGTGTTTGAACAAAGACTATATTACCTTTAATTTAAAAAAAAAAACAACTGTGTTGCTATCTCTTCTATTTTATTTTTTCCTTAAGGATATGATGTGTCTCTCTCAACACATTCAATTTAGATCAAAGTATAACATGGAAACAATGTAAAGTTTATCAGACTGCCTTCTGTGGGGGATGGGGGAGCAAGATTGGGGGGTAAATTGGGAAATAAATGAATGAATGAATAACTAAATAAATGAGTGAGTGAATAAATGAGTAAATAAATACATGGAGAATACAAACTCCCCAACCTAGCCTTCCATAACTACTATCTATTATTCCCCAAATTCATACCATCCTCTTCTCTCTATACCTTTGCGTGGTCTGCCCCCTGAGTTTAGAATTTGTTCCCTCCACATCTGCTTCTTAGAATCCTTTGCTTCCTTCAAGATTCTGGTCAAATACTACCTCCTACACAAAGCTCTGCTCTATGCTATAGTCATCAGCTTTCTCTCCTTCCTCAATTTACCTTGTTTTTTATTGTCGTTATTGGACATATTAATTAATGATAAATATCATCTTCACTGAGTCTCATACAGATTCTGTGAGATAAGCAAGGACACTATTATTATCCTTGTAGTAGAAATGAGAAAGCATAGTTAAAGAGATTAAGTGATTGGGTCACTCTAGGAAGTGGCAGGGATAAGAATAAAATATTTTTCAAATTTCTACAATAACTGTCTGTGTGTGTGTGTGTGTATGTATAAGTATGAAAAGAATGTTGGATTTGGAGTCAGAGAACCTGGATTTAAATCTTGGCTCACCAATTTCACAGCTTTGTAAGCAGAGGCAGGCACTTAACTTCTCTGGGTCCAAATTCCTCTTCTGTCAAATGTGGAGGTTGGACAAGATTGCTTCAAAAGTTCCTTTTATAAATCTATAGAACTATTACTAGGTCCTCTGACACATTAGTGCTTCCAAGATCATTTATCTCACCATCACCCTAACTCCTGCCAAGATCCTCCAGGAAAGCTTGAAAGTCATTCTATGAAACAATTCTTTCACACTAAATCATATCTGCCTTAATTACTTACTGGCACTAGCATTCACTATTAACAAAAAAAAACCCACCAAATTTTCATATCAAAACCATTTGTACACATTCTTTTACTTGCCTGACTGTTGGTCCCTTAAAAAAAAATTTCAGTCCTTTAATTCTGACAATGGAAAACCTCAAATAGTTTCAAAAAGAGACTAAAATCCATAAAGTCCAGCCAAAATTCCCTTTCTATTGCTACTTTATAATCTCAATATCAGCATGTAGAAATGATTAGTAAAAAGTCTCTTTTCAAGTGTTACAATTCTCACATTTTCAATAGAGGGGTGTGTAAGTCTCCTGTTCAGTTGTCAAGCATTTAGATAACAAAAATTTTCTCTCCTTTTGATTTTTTCAGTCATTATGTGGCCTTGAAATTACTCAGCAGTAATTTTACTCATGCTGTGTCTTTCAGTCTCTTAGAATCAGAACAAAAATAAGCCCTTGGTCAAAAAGGTAGTGTTATAAAGGAGAAAGTCAAAAGTTTAAAAGCAGTAAGAAAATTAATTTTAAAAATCATCCTAGGAGGAAATGAGATAAAGCAACAATTAAATCTATCTTCGAATAACTTTAACTTAACTTTTTTTTTCTTTTTTAACTTCCTATTCTTTAGTTAGCATCCATACTTTTCTTTCAGTGAACAGAATTATAGAGCAAAAAATGTCAAGGTCTTTCAACTCATTCTCATTACACTGGTTAAAATATCTAAACCATTCCAGAGGGATAACTATATTTATAATCTCCAATGAAGATCTATACTAAACAGTGAGCTATACAAAAGTCTACAGATCTTCAAATTTTATGTCAAATCTAATTTGCTTGCTTTGCTTTCTGTCTTTTCTAATGTTTTAATGTCAATTTCTCTTCTCAGGCACTTAATAAAGATATTTGTCTATTGATGCTAATCCATTTCTCCTAGATAAGATTAGCATCCTTGTATTCACTTTCTGAAATCAGTTTAAAAAGGACATTAAGAAGGTCAGAAGAAGAACAACCAGTATAGTAATGTGCCTTGAGACTGTCATATGGAGGGATCAGTTTAAGGAATTAGATATAAATAGCTTTGAGAGTTTCCTGGAGGCTTACAATAAGGAAGAGAATATAGTCTTCTGTTGTTTAGTCCCAGTAGCAATAGGTGAAAAGTTAGATGTTTACTTAGGCTAAATATTGAGAGGAGACCCCAACAGCATTCCTGACAATGAGTTATAGGCTACTGGGAATGTTGGTGGGTTCCATCTCATTGGAGATATGAAATAAGTAGCTGAAAGCTCTTAACAATTGTTAAGACCATGGAGATGTCCAGAATTGAGTTCCAAGTTAAAAAAAAAGTTAATATTAAAAATTCTGAATGTTCAGAACTTAGAAAAATTTTCTCTCTTTAGGCAATTTTTATCTTTCTTATTGCTGCAGGAGACAGGAAATAACTTGTATAGTACTTTAAAGGCCATGTCCTTTGGGACAGGAAAAGACTGGTGCATGTCTTAGTCACTCATTAAGGGCCAGTATAGTATTGGAGAGTATTTGGAGCCAGGTGCTAAACCACTCCCCAAATGCCATCTTTGTCCAACCCACCATGGAAATCCATTTAATAAGAATTCTAGAAGAGAAGCCCTCTTTTCTCTTCTTCCCCACCCCCCTTGAAGGATGGCTACTTTCTCTTTCTAAGCTAGAACCAAGTGCTCCCAGGCTCTATTCTTTTATGGCTATTTTTACTTTCTGCCTTACCTTTAGGCAGTCTCACCTAAAACTTTGTCTTCAAGCTGCTTACAAGCAGCTTGCTATCTCTGCACAAAAAAATATTTTATTATGTGAACTTTGAGAAATAAAAAACGGGGGGTGGGGGTGGCTAGGTGGCACCAGCCCTGGAGTCAGGAGTACCTGAGTATTTACTTAGCTGTGTGGCCTTGGGCAAGCCTCTTAACCTCATTTGCCTTGCAAAAAAAAAAAAAAAAAAAACAACTCAAACCGCCCTAGTTGTGAACTGCGTTCTTTCATTAAATGAAGAACTCTGGGATTGTTATTGAAGGTTTTGGGTAATTTTTCATTTTGATGAGATTTTGCCTGGTTTTTGGTTTCGAGATGAATGGGGTGTTAGAGTTTATTTCTAAATCTAAGGGAGGTATCTTGATTGGTAACATTGCCCGGTGGTTAGATCTCTGGCGGTTTTTTATTTGTTTCTTCAATAAAAATGGAAAAGAATATTTGCCTGGCATCTTGTGTCTACTCTATGTTGTATGTCATTTGTTTAGTGTCTTTTTTTGTTGAATGGTTTTTGTGTGTATTTATTGCTAACCAATTGTAGAAAATATGGGACAAACTAAATCTAAGATCAGAGATGCAGGAAACAGAATTGCTTTTTATATAACCAAAAATTACAACTCTAATGATCACATATTTTGCCAAAAGTGGCAAAAATTAAATAGTGACAATCCTTAGTTGAGCTGGCCTAAGTGAGGATCATCTGATAGGACTAAGGTTAATTATCTTAAGACAATATTGAGATTAAAAACTAGTAAAACATCTAAAAGAGAATGGGAATGCTTCTATAACTGGTTTGGTGAAACCTTAGAAAGAAAAAGTCGGAAAAGGCTTCATTCCAAGCTAGAGGGAAAGGGGCTTTTTCAAAATCTCCATCCCCTAGTAATACATAAGATGCAAAAAGCATCCCATCTGGGTCTACTTCTGATTCTCCGCCCCTCACCCTCTAAAGCCATGAGAGCCAGCAATAAGCATTGCCTCTCCCTCTACTCCAAAAATTCCAATCTCTCAACCCGCTTTTGTTTCAGTTCCACCTCCATATTCTATGACCTTTCTCCTTCCTCAAGATTACATTCCTCTGTATCCTGCCCTACCAAATCTTAATGAACCCTCTATTTCTTTGTCCTTGCCCCCTCCTGCAATACTTGGTCTGACTGCACCCTCTCCCTTTTCATCCTCTCCTGGCTTTTCCATTTCTCCTTCCTTTCCTTACTTGCCTACTCCTCCATTTTGTTTCTTCTATTTCCTCTCATTTCTCTCCCCCACTTCCTCACCTATCCCAATTCCTCATTCAAAACCTTCCCCTTGTCCTCCAGTTTCTTCTCCCACTGTAACCTCTTCCTCTGCAGGAATCTCTTCCCCTTCATAGCCTGTTTCAGGTCTTCCTTCCTAACTCTCCTGTAACTTTACCCCTGTATGATCCAAATTTTTTTTCTACTTTAACTTCTGTTTCTTCTTCTCTCTGTTCCCCAGTTCCTTTTTCCTGCACTTCTATCTAATCTCTCTCTTAAGGTCCTATTTAGTCTTCTATTCAATTTCAGCCCATTCACTCATCCTGCCTCCTACCTTTCCTTCTCATTTTAGCCCCTCTATTCTCCACTGTATACCACAGTACCTCCTCTTCCTACGTTTCTGTTACTCCTTTACTCTACAATCTTATTGCCCTGGGATCTCAGATATTTGCTAGTTAACTGTAGCTCTAGTAGGTAAAGGGGAAACAAAGAATTGGTTTAAAAAGGCAGATATCAGGGGCAGCTAGGTGGCGTAGTGGATAAGGCACCAGCTCTGGAGTCAGGAGTACCTGGGTTCAAATCAGGTCTCAGACATTTAATAATTACCTAGCTGTGTGGCCTTGGGCAAGCCACTGAACCCCATTTGCCTTGCAAAAATAAACTAATAAATAAATGAATGGATGAATGAATGAATAAATAAATAAATAAATAAATAAATAAATAAATAAATAAATAAAAATAAAAAGGCAGATATCAAGGCTACTTTGAAGAGTTCCAAAATACAAATTGGGTGGCATGTACAGACTAGGAAAGGCATTATGTAGAAGCCAGAGCTACAAGGGATGCCGTAATGAAGCAATTCCCCCTGGCATTTCCCCAACCAGTGTACTTTTCAAAAATTAAAACTGTTGTTCAGAAGGAACATGAAACAATGTTTCAATTTTTTGATGGCCTGGCAGAGGCTTTTAATGCAAATTCTGGCCTGAAGCATGATAAGGAGGACAGACTCCCATTTCACTCCTAGCTGGCAAGATAAACATCCTCAATTAATTGTCAAATTGGCTCAGAAACTGAATCAAAATTTAATGCAGCGAAGAGAAAAAAGATCACCAAGAAAAGAGACAATTAAGGGCAAAACAAGATTAGATTCTGACTATGCAGCTCAAGCAATTGATAACCCCCATGCAAGGCCCCCCTGTAGCTAGGAAGGAGTATGAGGATCAGGCAGCTAGGTTTTGCCATAATTGTAAAAAGCCTAGTCATCAGAACAAACAGTGTGGATTCCTTCTCAAAGATTTAGAAAATAGTAAATATCAGACATTAAAAAGTCATTCCCCACAGTCTTTCCAAGTTTTCAAAACTCCTCTTTCTGCTTCTCTTGGACAGAACCAAGCTCAACTATTATCCTGCCTCCCTCTCTACACTTGTGGTATCCAATCCTCCCTCTACTACACTGTGGCTAACCTATGTAATGGCTTTTTTCCACACCGGTTCTTTCCAACAGTAAATATATTTTTGTTTTCAAATGGGAAGGTCAACAATCTGCATGGACAGACTTATTTTTAAAATTTGCTTTGAAATGTCATGAGGCTCAACTCAATTGCTTGGAAGTGGAATGTTCTCTGGATTTTTATCTCTGGTTTGCTGGAGATTTTTCATCTTTGGGGGTATTTGTTTTTGTTCACTGGGGAGGGTGCTGAATATTTATTCTTAGATAAGCATAAACAAGTTGCCTGGCACCCCCTTGTCTTTGTCTGTGTGTTGTTTAGAGGACCCTCTAGTGTGACAGCAAGGTGCAGTTAGGTGGGGTTTTCCCTTCAGTTCTAGGGTCTCTCTGGTTCCAAATGCTTTGATTCTATTTATATGTTTTATATGTGTTTGCTTTAAATTACAGGCAGAGGAAAACTCTCAGCAGTCCCTGCATGATTGGGGCCGCTATTGCATCTCTGTGTTCTTATTGGCCAATCTTCCTTCCATTCTCCCTTTTCAAAAATGGATCTTTGCCTTTTCCAAAAACTTAAGATTTGATGCCATTGGACAGATTTTCCTGAAAATCATGTTGTTTTGGGGGGAGAAGGGGAGGGTTCTATTATTTTCTATTGTTTCTTTTCTGGTCTGTTTAACTAGTAGGGTTTTATTTATTGATTTGACAAATTATACACACGCAAGGGACTTAAAGAAATTGAAACTGTCCCTAAAATTATTTTTGACTGGTCTTAATTAGCATGTTAAAAGAAAAAACTAATAATGATAATTTAGATTAAAGGTCTCTCCACCAGCAGCTCTTCTTTAGTCTCTTCTGACCTGGAGAGCTAAGAAGAGATCATTGGACCTTCTGGGGGATTTGGGAGGGCTAGGCTAAGAGCCCCTAAAATCTCACAGCACAGGATGCCAGTGTACAATCTTTGATGTACCCAAAAAATATTGATTTCAGAATAAGGAATGGAAATAGAAAATCTTATTCTAATACTGCTTCTTAGTTAGAGACTGCAGAAAGGAAAGTTTTTGTTTTGTTTTTTTAAAGAGATAACAATAGAAGAGAGGAATATCTGTAACTTGTCTATCTATCTAGATACATAGTTAGATAGATAGATGTTAAGGACCTAGAAGTCCAGATTTTGGGTTAATTTAATCCAAAATTTAGTTCTTAAGGAAAAAGGTAATAGAATTATATAAATGTGCTAGAATAAATAGAAATGGATTAAAGCTATATGATCACCTTTTTAATGAGATGACCATACATGGATTGATTTTTCTGTATATTATTAAGTTTATACATTATTTAAATTGAAAAAAATTTTAGTTGGAAAATACATAATTTGAATTTATGATATTGTGATATTCATAAATGTTCTAATATTATGAAATATTGTTCAATAATTGGGAGTTTAAAATTGTGCTATTAACAAATGGAATGAAGAAAAACTAAATTTCTTATGTATTATTATTATTATTGCTTCTTATAATCATATTTTTGACAGTTGACCCTTGAATTTCATAAAATTGTTAAGTACAAAGAAAATGTTTTAATCGTAAAGAAAAAGGATTTTCAGAACCATCAAGTCATAAATTTTTATCAAGAATTTTTCTGTAAGGAAGCTGATGGGCATTTAACAATTTTAGTCACCTGATTTTAGTAATTTTAATGAACTGTCAATGAAATGTGTTAATTAAGTGATATCACTCTTCAAAGCCAATGTTTGAAAGAATTTTAAGGTTTTTTGTAAGAGTAATTTAACTAGATATATTTCTCCACGTCTTAAACCGACAGACCCTTCCTTTTGTACACACTGTAGAGTTCAAGGAAGGTGGTACTTAGAAGTTCTGTGGTAATTGGGATTTATTGCCTGTGAAGAATTTATGGGATTAAATTATAATACCTAAAAGTAAATTTTTATACTAATTTAGGTTTGATAAATTCCATTTTTTTTTGTTTTAAGACTGAATAAGAGAGATATACATCACTTTGCAAGTTCATAATTAATATATTGTCCTTTTTAACTTCAGGAATGTTTATTGCTTTTTTTTAAAGAGAAGACTCAGAAAAAGAATTTTGTAAAAAGTTTTATTCTTATATATTTTGTATATGGTCTACTAAATTTTCGAAGCTGTAACCTAATTTATTATGAATGTGATATTTGTTTATAGCTGTCATAGAAATGTTTCCATATTTTATTCTATATTCACAAATAGTTTACTGTTTGTGAAACAATCAGCTGTTGAGTTACTATTAAGAGCATTTAAAGTTTGCAAGTTAATAAGTTCTTGCTACGTTCTGAAATTAGCATGTATGAAATTGAGTTCCTGAAAGTACTTTGATGACTAAGATAATGACATCTGTAATCATATTATATGATATGGAAGGGATAGATAACCCACGGTCACATATGGAATGTTTAAAAGAACCTCCCCTCATATCCTCTGAGGAAACGTAAAAAGGTAAAAAAGGTCCTTTTTCTCTCTTTTGGCTGGAGGTGGTTATGTGCCTCTTTGATATAAGATTTAGTGTGATTGTCAGTATAATTTTGTTACAGTGGTTTTATGTTTAAAATATGGTGGCAGATACTCTGTAATAATCAAACATATTATGAATGTCCTCAACACACACACACACACACACACACACTCTCTCTCTCTCTCTCTCTCTCTCTCTCTATATATATATATATATATATATAGTTAGCAGTTGTGTTTATTGTACTTTAAAATTTTTTTAACTATTCATTTTTCTTTATTTATTTCTCCAATTTTCCTGCTATGTATATTGAATGTTACATTGTTAATTCACAACATTTGTGTGCTTTTATATATGCAAATATAGAAGCATATTAATGGAAAATTTTAAAGAACTATGTGTTATATGTTTCAGAACTTTTGGTGTAAAATCTCCTGTGCAACATGATAACATTTTGTGATTATTTTCCTGTAATATTTATTGTTACCACTAAGAGAACATAATCAAAATAGGCATTATTTCTGATCTTTTAGTTTATGAAATTTAGAGTTGAATTTCTGTCTGATTATAGAAAACTGCTATAAAAATGTCATGGGACTGAAATTGGCTTCCTATTTTAAGTCTGAAATCCAGGTATCAAAGGAAACAGTTGTAGGTCATAGTCCTAGAAGGCAGAAGAAAAAAATTGTTGAAATTTACAGTTAAAAAAGGTTTGTTTGGGGTAAGAGAGCAGAAGTGGCTTTTCAGTCTAATCTGAGGCTGGACTTTTTCCTGACTCAGTTTCCCACAAATGTGACATTCAGAAAAACTGTCTCTCAAATGGAAGAATGAGAGTCTGGCTTGAGGCATCTGAGGCACCTCCATCTGGAAAAAAACATCTAAAATACAGAAGGAACAATTGTCTTTTTTTTTATGTCTCTGATTTTTACGGTAAACTGCTATGATCATGTCAGACAATAGTAAAATCTAGTATAAAAATTTTAAGTAATTTTGGCCTACATTTATCTAAAAGTAGTCAGCTAAATTAATGTGTAGTTTGGCATAACTGTTATGAAAGTTTATTTTAAGTGGAAAGGTATCCTCCAAATGGGGGAATAACACAAATAATGATAATAATCTCTGTGTATAACTGAGTTTTCTGTGAATACCAAATTAAAATGTAAATCAAGATCTAAGGGATTTTAGAATTTCATTTTCTAGTAAGAAGTTTCAAAAGAAAAAAAGGAAAAAATCTCTGCAAGCAACCTGCATTGAAGAAATCTCTGAAGCTACAAACTGCATCAAGTGCTATACAGAAGAAATTGGACTTGACTCTTTCCTTGCTGCTGTGTGCTTTTATTTATCCATCTATCTATACACACACACACAAACGCACGCACACACACACACACATAATATATATATATATATATATATATATATATGCACACATATACACACACAATCAAGACTGCCCCTTTTTTGAATCTATAGGGGTTTTTTTAATTTGTGATACTGTTATTGATCTTACTTGACCATGGTTCTCAGAGAATCTAAATACCACTGATAAATGACTTCCCAATATACTTATTATCTTTGTAAATTTTTATATGATTGATCTTAAAGGGGGAAATGTCTAATATGATATTCTTTAATATGGTATTAATATTTCTTGATCTATATGTTTCTGATCAGAAGGTAGTCTCATATCCTTTAACTAAGGGTTATCAAATGTCTACAAAGTTGACTACACTTGTGTCAATACTATCTGGTTATCTCAATGTTAGTACCTGATCAACAAACTTTAGAATAAGAGACATCCTGGATGAGCAGAGAGAAAATCCTATTGTTATTTGTAAACATTTACTCTTCAGCATAAGTGGAATTCTTGTCAATAGAAATTTAATTAAATGTTATAAGATTTGAGAGAAGAATATTGTAAAACCATGTCATCTATGTGAAATCTCATTGGTTGACTGCCAAAAGTTTTATTATTCTTTGTTCAATTTGTATAAAATGATCCCAAAATGTTATCAATGTTGCCATTTGTAGGTTTTGGTAAGATCCTACAGAATTAAACTTCATTTATAAAACTGTTGATTCATTTTAGCCGAAGGAAAATTATGGTTAACACTACTTCAGGGTAAATCCAGTCTTTCTTTTCATAACTGCATCTCAATTGCTTGGCACAAAACTGGACAAATATTAAACACTTAAATAAAAAAGTCTCTCCATACAGCCATATTCAATTTAACAATTATTCTCTTTCACACTGTTGTCCAGTCCACTTTCTGTTATTAACTGTCTTATTTCCTGTCACAATGAGAGTCCACTATCCTTAACCCCAAACCTAAAATATTCTTTCACAGCCTCAATATCACAGAATTCCTCCCCTTTCAAGATACAACGCCAGAACCACATATTTGTAAATCCTCACCTAAGGTTCTCAGCTGCTATTGCCCTTCTCTACCCCTACCCCCATGCACCTGTACTTAACTACTTGGAGTATATTTGAATTTATTTTGAAAATTTTATGCTGTATGTAACATATATACTTGTCAACTCTCCATTTAGAATCTTTTTCTTTTCTTTTTTTAAAATTTTAGAAAGAAGAAAATGGGGTTGTGACTTGCCCAAGGTCACACAACTGCCTAGGCAATTATTAAATGTCTGAGGCCAAATTTGAACTTAGAACCTCCTGACTCCAGGGCTGGTGCTCTATCCACTGCCTAACCTAGCTGCCCCAGAATCTGTTTCTTAAAGATGAGAGAATGGTTCTTTTGTTTTTTTGATAATGCAGTATACCTTCCATAATAATGCCTAGCACTTTAATGAATGCCTACTGACTGTTCTATAAACTACATCTTATATTTTTTCCAAAGGATTAAAATTTCTTGAGAACAGAGACTAGTTTACCTTTTTACATTTCTCTATACTACCTTTGGACTTATGTATACTAGATTTGGGTACAAATCCTAACTAAGACAGTTGTTAGTGGTAACCTCTCCTAGGCCTCAGTTTTTTTTAATTGGTAAAATGAGGGGACTAGTATCAACGACCTCTAAGGTCTCTTCTAAATCAAAATCTATGATCTAATTTTTTTTTTAAGATAGCTTTTCATCTACTGCATTTTTGAACAATGACAGCAAATGTTTGGGCTTTACGGACTATCATAAGATTTTCTATATCTTGTATCTTGTCTGTAAATATGGGACTCAGAATTGTACTCAGAACACATAGCAAGGCTAAAACTCCAAATGTGGTCATTTTTCATTTAAAAATTTTATAATGGGGGGGGCAGAGCCAAGATGGTGACAGGAGAGGATTATCTCTTAGGTGCTCTCTCTCTTAGAACTTATAAACTAAGGACTCTAATTAAATTTTTGAGAGACAGAATCTACAGAGGAATCCAGTGAGGAAGTTCTCCAACCCAAGGTAACCTGGAAAAGAGCGGAAAGGCTCTGTTCTCCACAGGGTTGGAGGGGTAACACACCAGAGCAAAGGAGGCAGCCCCAAGGTGTGGGAAGCCGTGGCAGGGGCAGTTTCCTGACCTACCATCAGGGAGCACTGGGCACAACTTGGGGGATCAGCAGGGGACCTCTGCTAGAGCGTGTGAAGCCCAGCCCTCAGGGCACTCAGGCGAGCAGCATGGCCTCTGTAGCCCAGATCAAGAAACAGGAAGCAGGAGCCCCCAGGGCATGAGTGCTGAGCCTAGGATGGGGAGTGGAGAGAGACTGCCAAGCTCTGTCCTCTGTCCCTGGAACAGGACTCTGGGGCTCTGAACACATTCAGATCCTGATGGCAGTCTAGGCCTCCCATAGAACAGCAGGGGCCCCCCACCTCAGCCCCGTGGCAGAGGGGTGAACTTGTGGTCATTCACAGACCAGGAGGGAAGGCAGAGCCTCACACATGGAGATCCTGGGGGGGGGGTCCCCACTAATACTCAAAAGCTCAGGAAGCACACCAAAACCAGGCACAGGCTGGAGAAATGAGTAAGCTGAGAAAAAAAGAGGAACACCATTGAGAAATACTTTGCCTATGATCACAAGAAGGATTAAAACACTCAATCTGAAGATGAGGAAGTCCAAGCTCCTGCATCTAAAGACTCGAAGAAAAACAGAAATTAGGCTCAGACTATGACAGGGCTCACAAAAGACTTTGAAAATCAAGTGAGGAAGATAGGAAAAAAAATTAGGAAAAGAAATGAGAGAGAGAGAGAGAGAGAGAGAGAGAGATATGCAGGAAAGACATGAAAATGAAGTCAGCAATTTAGTCAAGGAGATCCAAAAAAATGATGAAAAAAATAACATTAAAAACCAGCATAGGTCAAATGGATAAAACAGTTCAAAAAGTTATTGAGGAGAAGAATGCTTTAAAAAGCAGAATTGGCCAGATGGAAAAAGAGATAAGAAAGCTCTCTGAGGAAAATAAATCCTTCAGATGTAGAATGGAACTGAGGGAGGCTGCTGATTTTACGAGAAATCAGGACACAATACTTCAAAGCCAAAAGAATGAAAAATTAGAAGAAAATGTGAAACATCTCATTGAAAAAACAACTGATATGGAAAACAGATTTAGGAAAGATAATCTAAAAATTATTGGAGTACCTGAAAGTCATGATCAGGAAAAGAGCCTTGACATTATTTTCAAAGAATTGCTACAGGAAAATTGCCCTGATATCCTAGAAGCTAAGGGGAAAATAGAAATGGAGAGAATCCACCGATCTCCCTGAGAAAGAGATCCAAAAAAACAACCCCCAGGAATATTATAGCCAAGTTCCAGAACTCCCAAGTCAAAGAGAAAAATATTACCAGCAGCCAGAAGGACACAATTTCAATATTGTGGAATTGCAATCAGGATCACACAGGACTTAACAGCAACTACATTAAAAGCTCGTAGGGCTTGGAATATAATATTCCAGAAGACAAAAGAACTCAGAATGCAACTGAGAATCAACTACCCAGCAAAACTGAACGTCCTCTTCCAGGGGAAAAAGATGAACTTTCAATGAACCAGGGGAATTTCAAATATTCCTGCTGGAATGGCCAGAGCTGAACAGAAGGTTTGATCTTCAAATACAGGACTCGGGTAAAGCATAGGAAGTGAAGGAGAAGGGGAAAATATGAGGGACTTAATGATGATGAACTACATGTATTCCTGCATAGAAAAATGATACTGATAATACTAATATGAACTTTCTCATTTAATAAAGCAGGTAGAAGGAGCTTTTATAGATGAAGCACAGGAGAAAGCTGCATTTAAAGATATAATGTGGTATAAAAATAGAGTCAATGGCTAAAAGGGGAATGTAATGAGAGAAAGAAAAAGGAGAGGTGTAATAGGCTAAGATATTTCATATAAGATTTTTTTTATTACAATGAGCTACTGCAATGATATGGAAGGGGGAAAGGCAAGGGGGAATCAGGGAATCTTTGCTCTCATCAGAAGTGGCTAGGAGAGGAAACAGCATATATACTCAATGGGGCACAGATATCTGGAGTAAGGAGAGAGAGAGAAGGGGGACATGGGAAGTGGGGAGATGTAAGTGATGGAAGAGTGGATGGACCGTGGGGGGTGGGGGTGGGGGAGTGGTCAGATACAGCACATTTTCTTTTTTACTTCTTGCACAGGCCTGGGATTGGATGGCCTGTCTGGGACCATAGGGCTGGGTGGATGCTGGGCCTAAGGGGTGGTATGTGAGTTCGGGGCCTCTTGGCCCCAAGGCTGGGGAAATCTGTCTGCTGTGCCACTCAGCTACCCCACAGCAGAGACAGAGTGAAAGGAGAGAGAAAATATAGTATATGGTAGTGGAGAAGTACGAATGGAGGGAGTTGCAATCAGCAATGGCAACGTTGGAAAAATATGGAAGTAGCTTTTGTTATGGACTCATCATAAAGAATGTGATCCACCCGTGACAGAGCTGAAACACATTTATTATTATTATTATTATTATTATTATTATTATTATTATTATTAGGGGTTGCAGAGAAAATGGGGCTGGGTGGCTTGCCTGGGACCATACAGCCAGGTAATCGTTGAATTGTTGGGTGTCTGAGGCCGGATTTGGACCCGGGTGCTCTGTCCACCACCCAGCCACCCCTATTACTACTACTACTACTAACTACTACTACTACTACTACTACTACTACTACTACTACTACTACTACTACTACTATTTTATTTTATTTTGGGTCTCTTTTTGTTTTGTTTTTGCAGAGCAATGGGGTTGGGGTGGCTTGCCTGGGGTCACACAGTTGGGTGATTATTGAGCGTCTGGGGGCGGATTTGGGCTCGGGTAGTCCTGGCTCCAGGGCTGGTGCTTGGTTCACTGTGCCACCTGGCCACACCTACTATTATTATTTTTTTAATTTTAATTTTAATTTTTTTCTCTCTCCTTTACTGTATCACTCATGTAGGTCTATATTTTTTGGGAGGGAGGGGGTATTATATTTACTCTTAAACAAGAATATTTTAGAAATGTATAAAAAAAATCATTTGTACAAAATAAGAGTAAACAAAGAAATTTTTTAAAAAGAGAAATTTTATAATAGAATTAATGGCTATAAATTCCCTTCTGGATTAAACTATTAATACTTGAATATGATTCTATTGATTTTCTTCTAAAAAGTTAACACAGAACAGCATGCCTCTATTAATATTAGTTTGTTTAGTGTTTAACACTGGGGAAAAAAAACACTTCATTTCTGGGTCTCAGTCTCCTCATCTATCAAATGAGGGAGTTGATTAGATCATTTCCTGTCTAGTCTAAATCCTTTAGTATTAACACCTGACATACAGATAGTGTTTAAATTTGACAAATGCTGTACATTATCTCATTTAGAACTTTATAACAAATCTGTAAATCAGGTAATGTTATTATTTGAGATTGAAAAAAGATTAAATTTTTAAGAGGTTAAATGATGTGATCATATAATTAGCAAATGGTGGGAATGGAATTTCAACTCAAGTCTCTCCTATGCTTAGCCCTCCTTACAACACACTGAACAGGAGTTAATATTGGATCAGGGCAAAAATTGTTACATGCTAAAAATATATGTAAGCTGTAAATTCACAAAAAAATTATTCTGATAAATGATCATCTAATCTCCTTTTCTGAACTGATTTTACAATTTTGTAAAGAGTTACACAGGGATAGAACCCACAAAAAAAAAGTGAAACAAGTTTACAACTTAAGATAACATGGAGGAACTTTAGTAAAGGTCTGTCTCATGTGAGTAAAAGAGGGGTGCAGCCCAGTGTAGGTGGGAAATGTGGGAAAGCTGGAAAGTCAGTGGGAGGTTCTTAGCCACAATGTAAGCCAGGTCTGGCAGTGCAGCAGATCAGCAGTGAGCTCCCAACCCCGGCTCCGAAGACAGACTATAAGCCCCAAGAGTGCTGCTACAACAGTCGGAAATGGGTTGGGTTACCCTAACACAGGGAACAAATCATTAGCACTTGAAACACCACAGGCATTGCCATTGACAATCAGTGTATTCCCCTGGCCCTAACATAAAAAACTTCAAAGTGTGCCCTCTTTGCCCCAGGAGCAGAGCTCAACTATCAAGAGGACTGACTTCAGAAAAGTCTGGAAAGACTTGCAATGAACTGATGCTAAGTGAAGGAGAACATTGTACAGATTAACAGCAACTCTGTGAGATGATCAACTCTGATGAAAGCAATTTCTCTTAACAGTTTAGTGATCAAGAACAATCCTGAGAGACCTGTTTTAAGGAAAAAGCCATCCACATCTACAGAAGATACTATGGATTCTGAAGGCAGAGCAAAGCATATCATATTCACTTTTTAAAACTTCTTTTATTTTTTCCTTTAGTTCAAATTCTTCTTTCACAGCATGACTAATATGGAAATAATGTAAAAATGAGTGAGCATGTATAATCAATATCAAATTGTTTGTTATCCTGGAGAGTGTGGCAGGAAGGAAGGATCTTTGTATGTAATTGGAATAAAAAAAAAGAAAGAAGAGAGAAAAAAAAGAGAGAGTCATGTAGTAGCTATAGTTATAACTAGGACTTGGAAACTAACCTGTATTTCCTCCCAAATGTCTTCATCCAATACAGTAGCTGCTGTATGGTGCTGCAATGGGACAATCAGGCAATGTCCTTCAGTAAGTGACTGACAATTGGGCAAGCATAAGTAAACCTAAAAAGAGAAAACAATTAAATTATAAAAATTAAATGCTACAAAATTTATTTTGATTTTTTAAATTAACTTCTTCAATTCCCTTACCCAAATTGCCACTGGTGCACCACTTTCCAATTATAGTGTATCTACTTTGTTTCTAGTTGTTTGCTACCATACAAAGTTTTCCAAGGACTTCTCTGATGTATACTGGATCTATCTTTTTTTTACCTCTTTGAAGTATATGCTAATGAGAGATACCTGGGTTAAAGTATATGGAAATTTTAGTTATTTTTTAAGCACAATTCTAAATGCTTATCATCAAATGGTGAAGTACTGGATTCAATTGAGGGGAAAATGCCAAACTGATCTTCATATAAATCAAATATTAATATCTATTGTCTTAAAGTAGGCTAACAATGCAGTAAGTTAATGCTATTATTCCTCACTGAAATGATTCTCTACCAAATTTTACACAGCACCTGCTCCAAACCTCTCCTCAAGCCTCCCACAGCACTCCCCGGAGACAATTCACTCTGAACTCCTTCTTCTACATTGCTCTTCATCTCAAAACTCCTTGATGTCATCCTCCATTTTCTTCTCCTTTATACTAGCCTCTAAGGAAAAGATGGTCTGTATGCTCCACATGGTTAATTCCTCTACTTATACAAATGATTCCATTCCTTCTTCTAATTTTTTCTTGATAGATTGTCATTATAATCATCTCCTCCTCCATCCCATCTATGTAATGTTCATGTAGTGCTCACGCACACATACTCTCACTCTCTCTATCTCTCACATCTCCCTTCAATCACTCCCAATTTATTCTCATTCCTTAAAAATCCCTTACTTGAGACTATCAAACAAAACTGTACTCATTATCCCTATTTCCTCTCTATACTTCTCAGCAGCTTATAATCTACCCTTCAATCTCACTCAATTGAAATTCCTCATTTCTAAATTACCAAAGATCTACTTGCCAAATGCAATTTTTTATTTCCTCGTGGTCTCTTCTGAAGCATTTGACAATACTAATCACCTTTTTTTGTATGGTTTTTGCTCTATGATTTTGTGATACTGTTCTCTCAATTCTCCTGTAATTTGTCTATTTCTTCTTGGTTTCCTTTTCTGGATCATAATTCATACCTACCCCTTAATAGTGTACCTCAAACTCTGCCCTAGGACCTCTCTTGTTACCCTCTTTTGATGGCCCCTTCAGCTCACATGGATCCGCTAGGTGGTACAGCAGATAAGAGTGCCAGGTCCAGAGTCAGGGAAGATTCATCTTTCAGTGTTCAAATCTGGCCAAGACAATTACTAGCTTTGTAACCCTGGCAAAGCCATTTAACCCAACTAAATGCTTGTCTCAGTTTCCTCATCTATAAAATGAGATGAGGAAGGAGTTGGGAAACCACTGCAGTATCTCTGCCAAGAAAACTCCAAATGGGGTCACAAAGAGTCAGACATGACTTAAATAACTGAACAACAAAAGCTCACATGGGTCAGTTACCATAACAGCAAATAAAATCCAAATACCTGTAATCTATATATAGCATTAGCTTTGCTCCTAAATTCTAGTTATATATAACCAAATGCCTAGTTGACATTTCAAAGATACCTGGTAAGCATCTCAAAGACATCATTTTTATCAAAAAAAAAAAACTCAGTACCTTCAAAATCCACATTTCTTCCTAACTTCTCTATATCTGTTGAAGAAATATAATAATATAAAAACTATTAAAGTTTTTTTCCCTGATTCATCAAGTTTTCTGTTTTCATACCTTAACACCTATTGCAACAATAAGGTGTTTGGAAAGCTGAGAACTATCAAAACAATACGGACAATTCTCCATTTGTGCAGCAAGCTTCTGATGCTCTGATATTGCTTTTTTCTTCCGGTTCTCCTCATCACCACCAAAATATTCCTTCTTGGCTGCTTTTGAAACAAACATGTCATCCAAACTGTAATAGTCTTTATCAGTTTTTTCGGTAAGCTGAAAACACACAGAAAATTGTGTTAAAAATGTAGTCATGTTTCAACTTTTATTGTATTCTAACACAGAGGACTTGCAGCTGAAATACAGGGAAAACACATGAAAGCATTCAAAAAGAAAATGTTGGCAAAAAGAAAATATTGGAAATTAACTATAAATATGTAAGAGCTCAGATCATAGGGAACTGCAAACTATTCACAAGATATCACACATACAAAAAAGAATACAATTACACAATGAAATAAATTTTTCTTAATTTGTATAAGATATTCCCTATGTCAGCATTTCAAATTTTCATTTTAAAACTGAAAACAAGTCTTTTCCCCAAACTGGAATAGACATATACTCCCTGTGTGCATATATATTTAAAAACTCAACACATTCCCTGGTCTATGAATAGATAAAACAAAAATTATAAAATTCTCTTTTTTCTTCAAAATTAGATGTATGAGATATGGAGTAGAAGTGATGGGGTGGGGGGAAGAGACAGAAAAGATTTCCTAGGCTAGTTTACATTTGGTCTTGCCTTAAAAGTTAACTAGCTGCCTAATCATTTTTCAAAGTTTGATCTCTATTTTCATAATACTATAAAAAATTGTTTTCTAGAGTTCCAAGATGATATAAACATGATTGAATTGTCAGACTATTTTTGCTTTGACACTATTTGGTTGGAAAACAATCAGTAGTCATATTAAGCCAACCATTTACAAAAACGGGAAAGGAAAAGCAGGTCATAATCCTTTTATGAGACAAATATGGTCCTAATACTTAAATCAGGGAAGGACAAAACACAGTAGAAAAACCATAGACACAATATCCAAAACCATACAATTATCTAAATACATGCAGAAAAAGATTAAGAAAGGACAACATTCATTTATATTCAAAATCCTACAAACTATACGCAGAGAGACACCTTTTTCAATATCTTAAAAAGCATCTGACAAAAACCAAATGCAAACATCATTTGCAAAGGAAATACATTAGAAATTTTTTCAATAAATATGAGAGTAAAACTATACTATTATCCATACTTTTATCTGATTATGACTCAGGAAATGCTAAAAACAGCAATACAACAAAAGATGGAGATTAAAGGCACAACAACAAATAAAGAAGGGATAAAACTATTCCCACTTCCTGATGGATAGATGGCATAATTGGAAAATCCTAGGGAATCAGCAAAGGTACTGAGACCAGGATACAAAATAAACCCTCAAAAATCAAGTGCATGAACAAAACAAAATTCAAGAAGTAATAATAGAGAAGAAAATAATATGCCAAAGAACTACAAAATGCGTAAAGTATTTGGAAAACAATAATAACAGTTAACATTTATATGGTCCTTACATGTTCCAGGCAAAATGGTAAAAGCATTTTACAATTATTATTTCATTTGATCCTTATAATAAATTCAATCACATTTATGTCATCTTGAAACTCTAGAAAATACAGTAATATTTTTTATAGTATTACAGAAATGGAGATAGAACTTTGAAAAATGATTAGTCAGTTCACTTTTAGGTTAGACCAAATGCCATACCAATATAATATGAAATTATAAAGTTATCAACATTAGTTTATACTTTTAATGAAAATATAATTTAATTATCAAAGGATTACTTACTAACAGTAACAAAATTCATCTGGAAAAACAATATCTAGAATATCAAAGGAAATGATAACAAGAGGTAGTAATTAAGGAAGAAGAGCAGTTCTTCCAGACTCAAACTATATTTTAAAGCAGCAATCATTGAACATCATCTGGTAGAGGTTAAAAAAAGGTAAAGCAGATCAATGAAAAGACTAGACAAGGCAGAATTACTAGCAACGGAATTCAATGACCCAAAGTTGAATAAATCAGGAAATACAAATTACCTAGGAAAGAACTATCTACTTGATTTGTTTTAAAAACTGCTGGAGAAAATGGAAAGCAATCCTTCAAAAATTAGATTTAGACCAACAACACCTTGCTCCAAAAAAATTCTAAATTTATCCTTAATATTAAAGTTCATACCATAAAAAAATAAATTCCAAAGAAAAAGTAGATTATATATCTATCACAGTTATGGATAAGAGATGCATTTTTTATCCAAAGAAGAGGTAGAGGCAATTACAAAAGATAAGTAAATACTTTTGTTTAAATAAATCAGAAAAGTATCTGCAGACAAAATTAATGCACCTAGAACAATAAAGGAAGAAAATCTTTGCATCAAGCTTCTTTAATAAGACATATAAAGAATTAACAAATGTAATACTAAGTCCCTGATACATCATGAAAGGAAATGAATAAACAGTTCTCAAAAGTATTGCAAAATGTTCACAATCACATGAAAGAAAACTCCAAATCACAAACAGTAAGAAAAATACAAATCAAAACAACTCTGTGGCTTCAATGCATATTCTGCCCATCAAAAGAGATGACCAAAAAATAGCAATAGGCAATGGGTTGTAGCACTGGTGCACTATTGATGGAGCTGTGAACTAGTGTAAACATTTAGAAAGGAATTTAGAAATATACAAATTAAAGTGAGTAAAATGTTCATATCTTAGAAAAGGAGATTTCATTACTGGGGTTTATGCCCCAAGGAAGTAAATAAGAAGAAAGCCCCCATACACAATACGTATTTATAGTAACACTTTTTTTTTAAGGTTTTCTTTTGCAAGGCAAATGGGGTTAAGAGGCTTGCCCAAGGCCACACAGCTAGGTAATTATTAAGTGTCTGAGACCAGATTTGAACCCAGGTACTCCTGACTCCAGGGCTGGTGCTTTATCCACTACACCACCTAGCTGCCCCTTTTATTTATTTATTTTTTTAGTTTTTTTTATATAGTAACACTTTTTGTGATGAAAAAAATTACAAATAAATTAGGTGTCTACAGATTGGAGAATGACAAAACTGTGTAATGTAATGCAATATTACTTGCTATAGGAAATGATGTATAGGATGCCTAAAGAGAAGGATGAAGAGTTATGCATGAACTAATGCAGAGTGGATTAAGCAGAGCCAAGAAAAAAATATATATAATGATGATAACAATTTAACTACTTCACATAGCCCCCAAAAAATCAAATTTTATATTGCAAGATTATAAAGAACAAATATGACTCAAAAGAAAATATTAGGTTGTTTCTAATCTTACCCCTTTGTAGAGGTGAGATGTCTGCCTGTCCATTGTACATGGTTCTGTTTGTTTGTTTTATAATTTTTTCAATATAGTGATTACTTGTGCTGATCATTTTCTCACTTTTTTTCAAATTTTTTTTGGAGAGTCTTAAAAATACTATTTGTATTTTAAGACTGTTGCATTGGAGAGTGAAAACAATACAATGTAAAAACAAAATTTATCCAAAAAAAGAAAAAGAAAATATCAGCATATAGTTTTTTTATTGCTGTTGGGTCATTTTTCAGTCACATTGGACTCTTCATGACCCCATTTATGGTTTTTCTTGGCAAAGTCTGGAATGGTTTACCTTTTTCTTCTCTAGCTCATTTTTCAGATGAGGAAACTGAGACAAATGTGGTTAAATGACTTGCCCAGAGTCACATACACTACTGTGTCTTATGTTAGATTTAACTCAGAAAAGAGAATTCTTTCTGCCATCAGGCTCTGCATTCTATCTACTGTACCATCGTAGCTGCATTGCCTCACCATAATCACATGCCAAAAATAACAAATTTCTAAAATGCATTTGAAGGGTGAAGAGTTAAAGTGAGATCTTCCCTATCAGCTGTCATAGTCTAAGGAGAAGGAACTTCCTAAGCACAATGAACCGAAGCGTATTTTTCAAAGTATGTTCTGGAGCAGGGAGCGCTGGGGAACAATTCCTCATAAACATGTTTTAGGGCCCATACCTGGGGACTTGGTCCAACCCTGGAAGTTTACCTAAAGACATCTGAAGAATGCAAGGATTGTATGCAGGATCTGAAGGTGTTTTACTGAAACTTGAAGATCATTGAGTTCGGTGATGAAGCCTTTGGATGACTGAGTTCAGGCTTGTAAATCATTTGGACATGTACTACTTTTGTATAAGCAAAACACTATAAAGATCTTACTTGGGAAAGGGGCTTTTTTGGAAGTCTCCCTTTTTCAGAGAGGATGCTCTGCAGAAGGTACTTTCCCAACCCAGACACTGAAAGCTGTTATTTAAGGGATGTCCCCAGTCTGATATTCAAAACCTCCTCAGATTGCTTATGTATTCTTTCCTTTTATCTATTTTGGTGTTTTCCCACATATACACTATATAAATTATAAATATATAATAACCATGTATCTTTTAGGTAATAAGAATATTATCTCTTGGATATTAAAACCTCATTTAAATTAAATCTCATTTAAAGACTTAAGAAAGAATGAGCAAGTCCTCATTGTGGGGATAGATCTGAACCGATCAAATACAAACTTGCAGTCATAACCTTTCTATTTCAACATTCAAGCCATTTAGCATCCATTTATCTGTATAACTTATTTTAATTCTTAGAACAATAGTTTCATCTTTCCAATTCCATAATATAAGACTAACTTGTTTGATATCATCTTAAAAACTGGGGAAAATCTACAATTACTTTAAAAAAAAGTGCAAATAAATGTGACAAGGAAATGCTAGGCAGAGAGGGCAAACAGTTAATTTGAACTTTTCTATGCTAACTTTCTGCCTACAAAATTTGTATAACTCAAAGGAATGTTGTGTTAATGTTTGTCCTTAATTTTTGAAGAAGACCACAACATCAGGAGGTGATGTCATCACAAGCAAGTGAATTGGATTTGAGTGAGGGGGTGCCATGCTAAATCTCTAATCTCACTTTCTCCTCCAGAGCTATCTGGGTCCAGTGGCCAGCTATGAATCAGGATGACTGGAGATGGCCCTGGATATGAGGCAATCAGGGTTAAGTGACTTGTCCAAGGTCACACATCTAGTAAGTGGCAAGTGATTGAGGCTACATCTCTGGAAAAGCTTGTTGTTTTGTGCTTCCCTGTACCACCCTTGAATTGACAGAAACTATCTCACTATCCTGTATCTATCTGGTCAGAAATTGAAGGTCCTGGTCCTAGAAGTGAGACTAAGGTATAATAAAAGGCTGCCCATGTCAGGAAACTGAATCGTTTCCATTTAAAATATCCTAGGAAGACTCTGAAGATCACTTGGCAGAAGAAGATACCAGACACTGAAATCCTTTCTCAAGCTAAGCTGCCTAGCATTCCAACATTACTACAGAGAATGCAACTATGATGGTCTGGTCACATTGTTCGAATGCCAGAAGTACGCTTGCCAAAAAGACTATTCTATTGAGAATTCATACAAGGAAAACACTAACAAGGGAGTCAGAAGAAGAGATACTGGAACATCCTAAAGGTCTCTCTTTAAGAATTTCTTTCTTTCTTGGGGGCAACTAGGTGGTACAGTAGATAGAGAAACTGCACTGGAGTCAGGAGGAACTGAGTTCAAATATGGCATCAGATACTTAATAATTGCCTAGTTGTGTGACCCTGGACAAGTCACTTAGTCCCACTTAACCCATTTTAAATAAATAAAATTTTTTATAAGAATTTCTTTCTTTTATGGTTTTTGCAAAGCAATGGGGTTAAAGTGACTGGCCCAAGGTCACTCAGGCAATTATTAAGTGTCTGAGACTGGATTTGAACTCAGATCCTCCTGACTCCAGGCTTGGTACTCTATCCACTGCACCACCTAGCCACCCCCCCTTAAGAATTTTAGAATTGATTGCACAGCATGAGAGACACTGGCATAGGACCAACCAAAATGGCATGCCCTCATCAATGAGGGTGCTGCACTCTATGAGAAAGGCAGAATTGAAGCAATTCAAAAGAAATGTGACATATGTTAAGTTTAAAGTACCCCAGGTGTTCACATGGACTATTTGTGCCTGACCTGTGGTAGAGCATTCCAAAGGTATCGATCTGATCAATCGCTGTAATTTGTCTCAAACGTAGTGATGTCTTTTGATCTTGCCTCAGGAATAGCAAAGAGACCCTGCTGCTTCTCATTCGGTGGCTCGGAAGGCTTGCTCCTGGTCTGCTGGCTTCGGGTTACATTGCTGAGGCCTGTGCTAGACTGTGCTCCTATTTCACCCAGGTGCAGCAGAGTTTACCAGCTGACCTTCCAAATTGTCCATGGCAATCCCTGGACTAAGAGGTCTGGAAACGACCACTGCTGCCACTGACCCAGTTACCTAGGTTCCTGTTCCTGAATGGCTGGAGCCAATTCACTCTGGAGTCACCCAGGCTGCACTCCTCTTTCTCCTTTATGCAGCAAACCCTTCTAACTGATCTCACTTGTCTTGGGATTGGAAAATTGTTTCACTCAGTCTTTTTGGTGGACTCTATCACTCTAGAATTTGTTTGGAGTCATTATTTAAAGGTATTTGGAGTGATTTGGGGGATAGCTAAGGTATCTGAATATCTTTAATCTGCCAGCTTGGTTCTGCCTCCCATGTACTTTAAATTCTAACCAAATAGCCTCTCCTTCACTTATTGCTGGCAGAAGATACATATCTTTGTACTTCAGACAAGAGCTTGAGGTATAAGTACAAATCCAACCACCCACCCCAACCCACATACCACCCTCTCCTTCTAGAAATACTCTTCTTTCAAGGATGAATTCAGGTGTCAACTTTCATTCATCTAGTTGAAAAGTTTTTTTCTATCTTGAATTTCTCAACTGATGATCAATAAAAAGTTGGCTTGAAATCTTTTGTCTGCAATTCCAACATCTAGCACAGTGCCTGACACATAGTATATATGCCTTCCATGCTGCAAGTTTCCCCATTAGAGTTTCAATATATTGAAGACTGGCAAAAGAAATTAAATGGGGAATTTGGGGGGGGGGTTGTTAAAAACTGCAGATGATAAGCAAAAACCAACACAGAGTCTAAGAGTAAATATTTAATCCATATTTTACAAAAAGGTATTGTAAACACTCCACAAAAGAAAAAAATAATCACACTTCTCTGTTACAAAGGGAGGGCCAAAAAATTATACTTGGATTTTCCAGACTGTGAAGGCAATACAATTCTAATCCCTGAGATATGTGTGTGTATACACACACACACACACACACACACACACACACACACACATATACTTAATAAACATAAACTGACTGATAAAAACAATGAGGTAAAGCCTGTGGCTTATTTATATTTTTTTCGTTTTCTCAAACACCTGACATTTTAAATAATTAAATATTTGATTAAATCTTTTGGTCAGGATAATGCCATGTAGGCCAAGTCATGCCACATGACTTTCCCTCCATGACTTTAGTAGAAGAAATACTAAACCAAGAAAATGTTATGAAAAAATATTTGTTTCTGTACTGGCCATGTGTTTGCTGCAGGTGTCTAATTTCCATTCTAATGTTATCAAGATAAACTGCTCCCATTGAGTGACATCTGGAAACTATACACCGAAGGTTATCCCACCAAAAGGGTTAGTGAGATGTAAATAACTCAAATCCTTCCCCAAACTCACCCCAAAGGCTATCTCACCAAAAACTGATGGATGGATTGACTGTAATATTGCAATGTATAATTTGTTTTTCTCAGTGTGACTATGATACCATTCGGCCCCTGATGAAAAATTACTAATATGATCATGTTTTGACTTGTTCTACCCCAAAAGACCACATCCTTATTTTTCCACCAGTTGCCTATTCCTTGAACCCCAGAAACCAAATTCCTTATTGTAGCAACTTCTGTATAAATGCTTTACTGAGAACAAAAATCTTAATATATAAGTTCTCCCTTCCCTCCCCACCTTTACCCTTAATGGCTACTGTTAGCATTCTATTGCAAGGCATCTTGCAAGTATACTTAATTTCTCTCTTTCTCTCCCGCCCTCTCCCTCTCTCTATACTTTGAGAGTTACATATCACTGAGTTGTAAAGCCACTGAGATAATAGGAATCACCTTAACTCCTTCCCCATATCCCTTTCCCAACGCATACACACACACACACACACACACACACACACACACACACACACGCAAACAAACACACCATATGCTGCTCCTTTATATAAACCCTGCCTTTACCCTTAATGGCTACTGTTATCAGTCTAGTTACCAAGCATCTGCAAGTATATCTTAATTTCTCTCTTTCTCTCCCTCTCCCTCCCCCCCCCTTTAATAGTTACAGTAATATGTAATCAACTTTGTCCCTAAATCTCTGAATCGAGTCAATGTGTGAAATTCTTTACTGGCTTTTCAAATAATATGGGACTTTCTCTTTCCTTCAACAAGACTTCATTTCACTTACATGTTTTCTTACCTAACTTTATTTAACAATGTGAAACACAATATACTTTGGAGATATTCTGTGGAAATAATTACTTTTCTGGAACAGTGCAAAAATCTTACAGAAAAGAATTCATCTCTTTAAATAGCCTTTAATTAAGGGGGAAAATATAAATTTAAAAATTTTTACATATATATATATACATACACACACACACACACACACACACATATACTTCTCATGATTTCAGGACCTATCTTTCTATGTATAATTAGTAATTGATCACAAGAATTGATCTTGAATGGCACTAAAAACTCTCATAAAAAACTTTACATTTCTGGTTTTTACTGAAAAAATCCCTCCTACATCAGTCTTACAATAAAACAGGAAGCTTTGCAGCAGTAAAGATCTTCCAGGCATTTCATGAAATCTCCCTCCAAAACAATAAATGAAACTAAAATTTTAAAAGACAGGAAATTTTTTGCTTATTTCACTTATTTTAATTCAGGGAATAAGAAGCTATCCTCAACCTATACATTTTTAATCAATACTTTTTTCGTTAGTAGCATAAACTTTGTGACAGTATTTTTACAGCATATTACAATAAGAAATGGACTCAATAAAAATAATTTAAAAATCTGTCAATCAAACAAAGATACTGCATTTGGTTGTTTTTTTCTTTGAAAGGATATGAAGGATCAACAGAAAGGCAATGATATATAGTTAATAAGGGGTATACCTTAAGGTCAGGAAGACCTGAATTGAAATCCTAATTCTGATCCCAGTTGTGTGAACAAGGTTAAGTCACCTTCAGGGCCCTAAGCATCTCCATAAGACTATAGTTTTTTACCCAAGAAGTACAATGTGTATCAATGGAGTGAATTTCCACAGAAATACCCTTGACTAAAACGAAAACCATGCCAGGTCAGACTTCATAAATTAGAGTAGAAGACTAGCTAGCTGATTTAATCTTAGAAGCGCAAAAGGTCAAAATGCCTACCAATCAACCCCCCCACATCACATATTCCTTTCTCAAGATAAAATTCTGCTCTTTATAGCATGCTGTTTTGTTTTCCCCTCTTGGTCATTATGAAACTTTGATCCATATTGAAAAGAAAAGGAGCCCTGGTAAATGGTGCTCTTGACAAACTCTGCCTACTTCAAAATTTTGATCTAGGGATAATCCTGCTAAGAACTAATAACTATTCTAGTAATAATGGTAAATCCCAATTATAAACAACTCATTATTCAATATATTCCATACTGCAGGTTGAATCAAAGCCCTTAAGTATATAATGATAAAAATATGAAAAACAAGATAGACATTTTAAAAAAAGAGAGAATGTTGCTCTAATATGTACTTTGAAATCTGGTGAGATGAGACCCATACACAGAAAATGGTTCTGGAAAGATATTTTATTCAAATGAAATAAATAAATAAAAAGAGAAGGAGGCAGAGTAAGATATATACTCAGGTAAGGAAATGCAGGAACTAAAGAGAAGTAAAGATGAATGTAGCTGGGTGAAAATGAATGAAGACAGAAACAGAAGTGGAGATTTTCAATGGCATGCTCTACAGATCACATGGACATAAGGTCATAAAGAGCCATAAGAAACCAAGGAAGGGGAAAATTCTGGTAAAAGTAATAGACTCAAAAAAAAGTAATAGACTCAAAGAATGAAAAAGTAGCAATTATTCAATTATCATTCTCCTATAATTCTTTTTTTCTGATTCTTCTACAAATGCATTTTAGTACCTAATTACAAAGGAACTAATATGATCATTGTGGTTCATAGTTTGGATGTCTAAAATGTCACAGAATAAATTTGAATTTAGTACACTTGAAAATTTACTAACAGGTAAATTATTATCCAAACTCAGTGAAGGTAATAAGATCTTGATTTGACTAAGTTAAAATTCATCCTCCAAAAGGTAGAGAAAACAAGAATAAATCTTATTCTATATGATTCTTACAACAGGAAGGAAGTAGTTAGTTGCTAAAAAATGAAGCGAACATCTAGAGGACTGACCAAAGAGAAAAGAATGGGGCACAGAAGCACTAGAACAATTGAATTTGATTGCTAACAAAGTTTTTCAATGTCTTACTAAAAGAATTAATAGGGGCGGCTAGGTGGCATAGTGGATAAAGCACCGGCCTTGGAGTCAGGAGTACGTGGGTTCAAATCTGGTCTCACACACTTAATAATTACCTAGCTGTGTGGCCTTGGGCAAGCCACTTAACCCCATTTGCCTTGCAAAAATATAAAAAAAAAGAATTAATATCTCAAATATTAAGTAATGATACAAAGAGACAGCATGGCTTAATCAAGAACAAGTGATATTAGAATAACTTTACTTCAATTTCTGGCCAATCTCTATAAGCTTATTGAGGTCTACTATACTACTACATTTCTATCTTTACAGTAACAGCACCTAGTAGTGGGAATCACACAAAATAGTAGCTTTATAAATACTGGTTTAACTCTATTCCCACACTTTCAACTTTCCAGCTTCCTTTTATGTATTATCTTTCTTCATTAAATTGTAAACTTCTTGAGGGCAGGGGCAGTCCTTAAGGGATGGTCTTTCTTTTTCTGTTCTTGAGGGACTGCTATTCTTTTTCGTATTTGTATACCCAGCACTTAGCACAATGTCTCACACATTGAAAATGTTTAATAAATATTTACTGAATTTAATTTACTCAAGTGAAACTCTAAAAAAGGCCCTACACTTCCATGGTAGCATTCCTATGTCACAAGTTTAAAACTGAGATTAACTCTCAATCTAACCCTATGAAATAGAAATTCTTAGATGATACAATCCTAAAAACTCATCTCATGCTAAATTATGTAATTCTGTTATGCTTAAAAATCAGAAGATATGAATATTCTCTGATTGGAATATTGTTATTTTTAACTATTGATAATAGCATGCAAAGAAAATTAAGAAAAAAAATAAACTCCACATCAAAATCTCATTTCCAGGAAAACATAGCAATTGAGTATCTTTAGTTCCTATGTGATTATAGTCACATAATTTGATTTTAAATATTTTATCATTTTATAGACAACTTATAGAAATGGGAATATGTTATTTGAAATCTATAAACAAGATTATATAAAAATGACTCACTTTTACATAGAGGAAGTAATATTTAAAAAAAAAAACCCACATCAATTTGGCCCAGCAACAATGTTGTGTGACACAGAGATCAAAGACGGAATGGATTTGCTGATTGGCATCCAATGTGATGCACAATACAAGAATCTATGACCCACCACTGATCTAAGTGCTAATTAAGCATTTTTACTGCATAGAGCTACTTACCTAAGTAATTGAAAAATAACCTTTAATACCACTATTTTTGAAAACCAAACCTATGCTAATCAAGATGCTTTACTCTCAAATGTATCATAAAGCCATCTAGGACATTACCACCAGTCCTTATCTTTTAATAAAGACCATGTTAATAGTATTAGGCACTGGACAGCATAGATATCATTTTCTTACTCTGCTTATAATACCTCTATCATTTTCTTACTCCTTATTCTAAGACTCAAGTACTCATTTTTTGGATGAGATTAATGGAAACATAGATTAAGTTGCATTTCCGCATGAAGTGAAGTGGTTTAAGCCAATTTAAACAGGATTAAATTGGTTTGGACTGGAATGAACTGGTTAAGACCAAAATGAACTGAACTGAACTGGTAATAGCAAAGACTAACAATAATAGAGGCCATAGATAATAAAGAATATTGCATTTACCATCTCAGCATAGGAAAGGCTACAGTCAGCAGGAAGTAGAAAATATTTTGAGTCAATGACTTCTATTCAAACTGGGAAACTACTTTAGTTCTGTGGATCTCAATATCCTTATTTGTAAAATGAAGAAATCCAAAAGCAGATTCCTTGGGCTTGATTCAGTTCAAAATCCCATGATCTTTTGAAAAGATTCATATTAAACAAAGAAAACAGATAGAAAAATAGATGGATAGTATATGAACATGCTCCTTCTTTTTCTGACACTTGAGAGATGTAATTCTAATAATTTCTTTGCTTTCTTGATATTTTATCTATTTCAGGGACTTCCACATTACTGCACAGCTTTGACAAAGAAAGCATCAGAGAATGAGCCTCAAAGCCAGAAGACCTGGTTTAAGATATGATATATTCTGGGTATTTGACCCTGAATAAATCACTTAACTTCTCAGTCCTGGAGTTAACTCTCTAGGATGATAAAATACTGACTTCTATTAGGAGAGGGAGTTTTATCATCAAAGAGTGACCTACACCAATCAAATCACAAGTCCACTTATAAGGATACAAATAATGTCCCCAATCATTAAGATGAGTAATTGAAAATGAATTATACCTAATTATATATTTATCAACAGAGATAAGAAAAAACAGACACCAAAAAAGAAAACTGAACAATTTACCTATTTATTAGTAAAGAGGCAAATGTACTAAATTCACATCTATTCTGGAAAACTACCATATTTTTAGACACCAAAACCATGGAACACAACTATATATATATATGTATATGTAAAATTGCCTTTATCACTGGAAATTCCAAGCCTTAGATGGAAGATGTTACATAAATAAAGACCACATTTAGTGTTCTACTCTATATATCACAGTGATTAAGGTTTTACAAAATTCCATACTTAATCAATTCAGAAAAATAAAATAAAAGGCAGTTGTAGTTCAATTTTTATAAGGAGCCTTTTAAATAATATGGGAATTTGGAAGGAGTATTCAAATGCTAAGGGTATTCATAATTCACAGGGATATATATATATATATATATATATATATATATATATATATATGTATATGTATATATATATATATATACATATACATATATATATGGGTAATTTTTTTCCTGATCATAAACCTTAGTTTAAAAGAAAAAAACAGGCAGTTAAGAAAGTATTTAGGGGGTGGCTAGGTGGCATAATGGATAAAGCACCAGCCCTGGAGTCAGGAGTACCTGGGTTCAAATCCGGTCTCAGACACTTAATAATTACCTAGCTGTGTGGCCTTGGGCAAGCCACTTAACCCCATTTGCCTTACAAAAAAAAAACCTAATAAAAAAAAAAGAAAGTATTCAAGCTCTTCTTCAGGTATCAATGAGACTAGAGCAAAATGTTATGGATTAATCTAGCTATCCCTGAAGAACTTTCCAAGCATTTAGAAAATGAACCTATTCTAACAGATGCAACAAATATATATTAAAAGCCTCATGATTTTTTTTCCTCCTTGTTCTTTACAAAAAAAAAATGAGTTCAAATAAAACTAAATCCAGTCATTTTTAAAGATGATGGGGTTTTATTATGATCAATTTTTGGATTGGATCTATGATTTCAATGATACAGGGAATTCCCAAGTGAGGAAATGCCACAAACCAATGCAGATGGATAACTTGTCTGAAATCTATATGCTTATAAAGTTATCTAGGAAATTGAGAATTTAAATGATTTGTACAGTATCACGAAACAAGTATGTATAAGAGGCAGGTCTTGAAACCAAATTATCCTGACTCTGAGGCTGAGGCTGAGTCTCTGGCCTCTCTATACAATGACAAGACTACAATGACAAGACTATATCTCTAAAGATGACTATATCCCTAAAGATGACAATATCATGGCAATATACTATTCAAATCTAATGTGAATGTATTAATTCATTCAGTTGGTGTTCACATTCAGAAATTCATCAAATATCTGCAAAGTGCTTTCACTTAAAACCAAGATGATGTCAGATCTATAATTTAATTTCTCCCTAGAATAGTCACCGGGATGAGTGAGCAAATAGTCTTATAAAGAATAAAATTTCCCTAAATTTTGCTCCAATAATTTTTTTCCAAAAATAACCAAAATTTCTGATCTTGAAGTATATATTAGTGCTCAAAAGTAATCCACCATTAAAATGCTATAAACCAATGGCTATTACTAGAGTCACAGTCAATCTATGTAAATTTATCTTGTCTAAATATTACATATTTAACAATACCTTTAAAAATACTTTTAAATAGTTTTAGAAGATTTTATATTAATTTACTTTTTATTGATAATAAAAAAAATCAGGACTCAGGTTTTAGAGGAAAAAGTCATTCCTAAAATGTACAAATAAATTAAGGCACAAAGAATTATTTTTGTAAGAAAATCAAGATTTAAAAGTTTTAAAAAAACAGAAAACATTGACATATTAGAAGATGTAAAAACATACTTTTTTTATTAAAAGATGAAATAATTCTTTTCTAATTTCTGATAATATTAATTCCTTTGTGTTAATAATTATACTTTTTCTATTTAATAATCTCCTTTCCATTTCTTTACATTATATACTCACAAAGAAAAATTCTAATATCTAATTATTAAATAATTGAAATTACTACATACAGTGGCTCTCAAGGATCTACTTGAGCCTATGTTGCTATAGCAACAGTTATGTATTAAATCTTAAATGATAAAGTTCATCTACAAAAATATTTTGTTCAGAATATATTTTGAAAAATGACAACAAAGAGCAAAGTTACATGAATGTTGTATATAACATTTGATGAAAGCAATAGAAACTACAAAATTATATCCATTGTTTGTTGATTCAAAAAAGCATGAGTAAGTAAAAACAAAATACAATTCTGAAAGTCTTGGCTCCAAAAGATTTTCCTATGTATCCACTAATCTCATTAAATAACAAATGAAAGACAGAAATATAGAAATAACTTTGTTAAACAATTATCTAAGTGAGACAAAGAGGTAAGTATGCCTCTAGATTTTGATTTCCATTCTCCTGAAGGATGACATGAGCAGAGTCCCAATGGAAGAGGGCTTCCCTGCAAGATCATTTGGATTTGGAGTTAAAAAGGACCTTAAAGACAATATGGTCCAACACCTTCAACGTAAGGTCTTCTCATTTCTTGTTTTAAATGGCTTCTGTGCTGACTGAATCAAGTCCAAGTATACTACAGGGCCTCAACAATAAGATCCATGACCACTCAAAAAAAAGATCAATCTAAAGGAAAAATCAAGTGGATAAAAAAAGTCTATTGACTATACTACGATATGGATATGAATGAACAATTTGAATTAGTCCACTGGCACAAATATCTTGGTTGAACGGGGAATTGAGCCCAGGACTAACTAAGAAAATGAGAACAAGTCAGATTGCTTCAGAAAAACTTTTGTTACATGAGCAAAAGACTACTTTGTTTTTAACTCCATTATTTTCCCAAATAGCTGAGAGGTAACTAAAATTATCAGAAGAAGATATAGGGGAAAAAATGTTTCAGTCTTAAAAAAAAGTGATAAAGAGAATATCAGCAACCACAGATCTATAAAGCTACTTTCTAATCTATATAAAATTTTTATAAGAATCATCTCCTTGTGCATTCAAAATAACCATCATAAGAGAGAACAGGCAGACTTCTGCAAGTGATAATAATGTTTGTCCTTCATTTTTGAAGAAAACCATGACATCAGGGAGTTGATGTCACACCAAGCATGTGAATTAGATTTGAGTGAGGGGGATGCTGTGCTAAGCCATCAGTCTCACTTTCTCTTCCAGAGTCATCTGGGTCCAGTGGCCAGATATGAATCAGGATGACTAAAGATGACCCTGAATGCGAGGCAATCAGGGTTAAAAGACTTCCCAAGGTCACATTGCTAGCAGGTGGCAAGTGTCTGAGGCCAGATTCGAACTCCCCATCCTCCTGAATCCAAGGCCAGTACTTTATCCACTGAGCTACCTAGCAGCCCTCTGCAAGTGATGCTCTACAGTGAACCATACACATCTTTACCCACATGAAGTTGAATGAAAAAGGCAGAGAATTGTTCTTATTGTTTTGTTCATTATTTAAGTAATTAATTAAAACACAATCTTAAAAGTTCATTCAACAAATTATCCTCCATCTCTATATCAAAATCATTCAAAATTCTTGGGGAAAATATAATGAAAAAACCCTTGCAGCTACGATCAAATGAAGTATAATGTAAGGATTCATCAATGATGTTTGCTACTATAAGAGACAGCAGTCACAAATCTGTCAAAAGGTATTCAACAGATGACCTAGAAATAAGTATTTACAAAAAATGATCAAAACACTAAAAGTTCAATAAGTGTTATTATAACATCAGTATACATTCTCTTTCTGTCTTGTTCAACAACATTCTCTTCTTTTTTTTTTAAGGTTTTTGCAAGGCAAACGGGGTTCAGTGGCTTGCCTAAGGCCACACAGCTAGGTAATTATAAGTGTCTGAGACCGGATTTGAACCCAGGTACTCCTGACTCCAGGGCCGGTGCTTTATCCACTACACCACCTGGCCGCCCCTAACATTCTCTTCTTATCCAATTGGTCCAATGTCTACTTTCACAGAAATTAGCAAAAATTTAAGAATTTTATCATGCCATTAGATTCCAATTAGCCTTCCTTAGATGGGTGAATATCAATCCCTTCCAAAACATAACATGAAGTAGTTTTTGTTTGACCTTCACATAATTTTTGTCATTCATATTTATTTATTAGTTAATAAACTTAAAATATATTTTAATACCTTAATAAGGCATAAAATTAATAAATAATTAAATGGATTGAATGAATCAATTAATTAAATAAATGAATGAATAATAAGGTCCCATGACTAAAAACTCCTAGAAAGTAGTGATAGAGTTAGTAAAGGTCTTAACCAAATCATTTATTTTGTCTAACCAAGACTAACCAAAACTATTGTGGATGATACTAAGCACTTTTACTTTTCTGTTCTATAAACTTTTTATTAACTTAAAATTTTAGGGAAAAAATACAAGCTTATTTAGGTATTACACATTTATTCAAAAAACTTAATAAAATGATATGGTTAATTTTGTGTTTTGGTGAATGCAATAAAACCATGAAGTCAGTGTTTACAGAGCAACTGTAAAGCAGAACTACTAAATGTCAGAAAAAAATGGCATAATTCTCCTTATTTTTAACTTTTATATTTTTCTATACCAAGTTCACTGATTCAAGTTTAACTACCTACTATGCGCATTTAAAAAAAATCATACTTAAACAAAGAATAGGCAAAAAAATTGAAGAAATAAAAAAGAATATTATTTCTTTCTGTAAAGCTATCACCAAAAAAATTGTCTTGGAATGAAAATAACTTTTTCATGTTTTCTTCATATTATTACAAATATATGTATTTCATGGACAAATTATATCTTATCAAAATATTAGAAATTCATTTGTAAATCTAAGTAAAGAATAACATTTACTAAATATCTAAGAGGCAGAGTAGCATAATAGACAGTCTTATATTTAAGAGTCAGGAAGTTGTAGATTCAAGTCCTAACCTTGACATCTTAACTGTGTGGATACAGGTAACTCAACTAATCCTTCATGCAGTAAAAAAGGCAAATAATTCTCTAAATTAGAAAAAAATTGCTTATCTTTATCAGTGGTGAGAGTTTTCACACACAGGAATATTCAGATATTCAAAAATTCAGATATTCCAAACAAAAATAAATCACCTAAAAGGATTCAAAACTATTTAATGCAAATCATCTTAGGTACACACTAGAATACAATACTCTAAAAAGTTTATGATGCTTTGATTTTGCTCTACATAATTTCTATGTTAATGTAAGCACTTAAGGTCTATACTGGCACATATGCTGCTTCTCCCATGATGGACAAAATCATGCCATATTTATCTTTATATTTATTTATAAGGACAGAGTATAATATTCTGTAGTTAATAAAGATTTATGAAATTAAAATAGAAAGTACACATAAGAATTATGCAAGTTAAATTTTAACTCAGCAATATGCTTGTAAATAACAAATAATCAATTAATTTTATAAAAATCAGCTTAAAAGACATAAAGCTATTTGTAAAACTGATAATGGTTATAAACAACTTTTGGTACAGAAAAGAATGAACTAGAGATGGTAAGATTCACACACCCAAACCTATAAAAATTTTTTTCTTGGTACCTGATTGACTTTAATTGGCTTATTGAGAAGTCATTCGAATTCAAGTTCATCTCAAGTGATTAGAGTTTTTATGGTAGAGGAAACAAGCATTTAATTAAGCACCTAATATCTGTCAAATGTCACACTAGGCACTTTACTAGTATCTCATTTGATCTTCATAATAAACCTAGGAAGTGTTATTATTATACTCATTTCATAGTTCAAGAAACTGAGGCAAATAGATTAAGTGATTTTCCTAGGATCACACAGCTGATGTGTCTGAGACTGGATTTGAACTCAGGTCTTCTGAATTCTATGCCCACTGTCCCACTCAGAGCTTCACTTTGCTGCCTAGAGAATTTAAAGAACATCTCTCACCAGGCTGGGACTGCTATAGCTTCTTCACCATGTTGCAGGAAGTTCATTCTTGAGAAAACTTTCATGAGACTTGGCATTCTACCTCACCACCACATCCTCTGTCCCTCTGACCAGAGGATGAAAGCATGAGCTCCAAAATCTCCATTTAAGAAAGGAGCTCAGCTAGACATCTTTCTGAGCCCTCAGGTGCTCATTTGAGACTTCTCTCACTTCCATCAGGTCTCTGTTTTAGTACCACCTCTCTCTCTTACCCCTTTAAATTCTGCCTTATGTTTTTAAGTGTAGACTTTTGCATTAGAAGCCCTTGAGGGCAGGAACTATCTCTGGATTTTTGTATTTGCTCTTCCCATTTCCACAGCTCCTAGCACAAAGTAGGCAATTAATAAATATGGATTAACTGACTGAACATTTCTTATCAAAAATATTTCAAGATCTTTAATTTTTTTCCATCCTATCTTCAAAAGTGATGTTCCACCAGGAATTGTCCCCCCAATAAGCAAACTTTAAAATTATTTGAAGGTGTCAAATCTATGAACATAAGTATCTCATAAAACTTATAGAAGTAATAGTTTCTAAAATTAAATTTTTATAGGAATATAAATAAATGCACTCCATTTCATTCTTTTACTGCGATTTTTCTCAAACACTAACGGCAGGTTTTATATTCGGGGATATATGTAAAATGGGAATAATAATAGCAGTTACCTTCCAGGATTCTTTGAGTATCAAATGAGAAAATTATAAAATATTTAGCACAATGTCTGGTAAATAGTGTTATATAAAATGTTAGCTTTTGTTTTATTTGTAAAAACTTTCCTTCTTCTTCTTACATTACAACTGTTTATATTAAAGTTGCTATCCTGTATTTGAAAACCATATTTGTTTCAGTTCAACAAATATTTCCAGTACTATATATTCACACATCATTAGGAGGTAAAGACTTCAAAGAGAGACTACTTATTTTGGGGGGTTTTTTCCAAAGGCAATAGGGTTAAGTGGCTTGCCCAAGGCCACCCAGGGCCAGTGCTCTATCCACTGCACCACCTAGCCACCCCAAAGAGAGACTTGAAAAGATAAAAAAAATTACACTGTTCATTCTTCATAATAATCTGGTAAGATTCTCTTATCTTTTCTTATAACTAGAGTTGCCATCATCCTAAGCTCCCTAATGCATGACCCAATCCATAATGTTTTTTCTACTTCCTGTTTATCTGCCAAGAGCTAAAAGGTATTGACCAGAGAGAACATTTTTTAAACTATTTGTAATCCATTTATTAACTATTTGTGGTGCATTGATAGAGAAGAGACAAAACAAGGTTATGACCAAAATTTTGAATGACCTATACGGAACAAGTTCCTCTGTAGTGAGTAACATTCATATACTTGCAAACTCCAGGAAAAATCAAAAGATAAAATTTGTTTGCTGTTATGTAGATATAATTATTTATAAATAAGTTAGAAAAAAACAAAACATTCAATTTATTAGAAGAGTCTCATGGCCAAGATGGAGGAGAGAAGACAGGCACAGTTCCAAGGTCTCCTGATCTCTTCCCCATCTATCACATGAAACAAACCTCTTAAAAGAAATCCAACTCAAAAAAACCCAGAAGGAAAAGCCAGGAGAGAGAAAATCTACCTCAGGATTTGTCTCCCGCGGCAATTTGGTAGAATTCGGGCGGGTGAATCTCGGCTCTGGCCAGTCAGAGAAACTGCACTCAGTAAAGCCTTTAGAGATCCCAAGCCCAGGAGAACCAGCCCCCCCCCCCCCCAATTCAGGTCTTAGCATAATGAAGAAGGGTCAGCAAAAAGGTGGATCCATAGAAAAATTCCTGCAGTGGAAAGACCCCAACTCAGAGAGACCTGGAACCTCTGAAGAGAATACAATCTGGTCTCCAGCACAGAAACACATCCTTGAAGAAATAAGGAAGGAGCTTAAAAATTTGGGAGAGAAAATTAATACCTTGCAACAAGAAAACAAAACCTTAGAAAGTACAATTGGACAAACACAAAAGGAGAGTAAATCTCTCAGATCACCAATTGGACAATTACAAAATGAGAATAATTCTCTAAGATGCTCAAATGAGCAAATGCAAAAAGAAATCAGTTCACGAAATACCTCAATTGGTCAAATGGAAAGCTCTTTCAAAAGTAGAAATGACCAATTGGAAAAGGAGTTGCAAAAGGTTAATGAAGAAAACTCCTCCCCCCAAAAAATAATGGAGTCTACAGAAACTAATGACTCCACAAGACAGCAAGAGTCAGTTAAACAAAATCAAAAAATAGAAAAAATAGAAGCAAATGTAAAATACCTCAATCAACAAAACCACAGACCTTGACGGAGGAGGGGCAACCTGAAAATTATAGGACTTCCTGAAAACACTGAAGAGACAAAAAGCCTGGACTTAATATTACAGAATCTAGTGATGGAAAACTGCCCTGATATCATGGAATCGGAGAGCAAAGTAGTTATTGAAAGAATACATCGATCCCTACCAGAAAAAGATCCTAAAATGAAAACACCAAGGAATGTTGTGGCCAAACTGCAAAACTATCAGGTAAAAGAGAAAATCCTGCAAGCACCCAGACAGAAACAATTTAAATATCAAGGAGCCACAGTAAGGATCACGCAGGACCTGACTGCATCAACATTAAGGGATCGAAGGGGCTGAAACAAGATATTTCAAAGAGCACGGGAGCTTGGAATGCAACCAAGAATCTACTTTCTCCGCAAAGCTGAGCCTTCTCTTCCAGGGAAAAAGATTGACATTTAACAAAATGGAAGAATTCCAAAAATTTCTGATGAAAAGACCAGAGCTAAACAGAAAATTTGGACATCAAACAGGAGGTTCAAGAGACACATGAAAAGGTAAAAAAAAAAAAAGGGAGGAGGGGCGGTAAAAGAAAAAAAAATGCAATCCAGTAAGTTAGTTGAAACTGGTTATATCCCAGCACAGGGGTAAAAAAAAAAAAAAGATTCTCATAAACCTTGAGAAATGTAACTCTAACAAAGAGAATACACCTAGCCAGAAATGATGGGCATTCATGACCTATCCATGAGACTGCTAGGTAAGTGGGGGAAATAAGGGGAAATAATAAAAGGAAGGGAAGGGAAAAACGGAAAAAGGGAAAGGGGAAAGAAAGGGGAGGGTGTGATATAGGAGGGCAAACACACTGAAGGGGGTGGTTTTTAGAAACAAAAGACTGGGGAATATGGATAAAGGGGGGGAGGGGGAAAATACAGAGGGAAGATAGCACGAAGGGCAATAGAGAATTAGTAATCATAACCTTGAATGTGAATGGGATGAACTCTCCCTTAAAAACATAAGCAAATAGCAGAGTGGATTAAAAACCAGAATCCTACAATATGCTGCTTACAAGAAACTCATTTAAAGCAGAGAGATACATACAGAGTAAAGGTAAAAGATTGAAGCAAAATATATTTTGCTTCAGCTGAAGTAAAAAAAGCAGCGGGTAGCAATCCTTATCTCAGACAAAGCAGCAGCAAAAATAGATAGCATTAAAAGAGATAAGGATGGAAACTCTATCCTCCTAAAAGGTACCATAGATAATAAAGTCATTTCAATATTGAATATATATATGCACCCAGTGGGACAGCATCCAAATTCTTAGAGGAGAAGCTGAAAGAATTACAGGAAGACATAGACAGCAAAACTCTACTAGTGGGAGACCTCAACCTCCTGCCATAAGATCTAGATAAATTGAATCATAAAACAAACAAGAAAGAAATTAGGGAGGTAAATAGATTGGTAGAAAAATTAGATATGGTAGATTTATGGAGGAAACTGAATGGGGATAGAAAGGAATATACCTTTTTCTCTGCAGTACATGGAACTTATACAAAAACTGACCATGTATTAGGACATAAAAACCTAGATCAACTGCAGAAAGGCAGAAATAGTGAATACATCTTTCTCAGATCACAATGCAATGAAAGTCATATGCAATACTGGGGCCAAGGAGATATACACCCAGAACAAATTGTAAACTCAATAACCTCATTTTAAAAAATGAGTGGACCAAAAAACCAATTATAGAAAGAATTAACCATTTTATCCTAGATAATGATAATAATGAAACAACATACCAAAACCTATGGGATTCATTCAAAGCAACACTCAGGGGATATATTATAGCTCTAAATGCTTATATGAATAAATTGGAGAAAGAGGAAATCAATGAACGAAACATGCAACTAAAAAAATTAGAGAAAGAACAAATCTAAAATCCCCAATCAAATACCAAATTAGGAATTTTGAAAATCAAAGGAGAAATTAATAAAATTGAAAGCAAAAAAACTATTGAATTAATAAATAAAACCAAAAGTTGGTATTATGAAAAAAACAATAAAATTGATAAACCTCTGGTCAATTTGATTAAAAAAAAGAAAGAAGAAAACCAAATTGCTAGTATTATAAATGAAAAAGGTGAACTCACCAGCAATGAGGAGGAAATTAAAGTAATAATTCGAAATTATTTTGCCCAACTTTATGCCAATAAATTTGATAATCTAAGTGAAATGGATGAATATTTACAAAAATATAAGTTGCCCAGGTTAAATGAAGAAGAGATTAAATACCTGAACAACCCTATCCCAGAAAAAGAAATTCAACAAGCCATTACTGAACTCCCGAAAAAAAAAAATCTCCAGGGCCTGATGGATTCACAAGTGAATTCTACCAAACATTTAAGGAACAATTGGTTCCAATCCTATATAAACCCTTTGGAAAAATAGGGAAAGATAGAACTCTGCCTAACTCTTTCTATGAAACCAATATGGTAGTGTTACCTAAACCAGGAAGAGTTAAAACAGAGAAAGAAAATTATAGACCTACCTCCCTGATGAATACAGATGCAAAAATCCTAAATAAAATCTTAGCAAATAGACTACAACAAGTCATCACTAGGATAATACATTATGATCAAGTAGGATTTATTCCAGGAATGCAGGGTTGGTTCAATATTAGGAAAACTGTTAGTATACTCAATTATATCAACAACAAACCTATCAGAAATCATATGATCATATCAATAGATGCTGAAAAAGCTTTTGACAAAATACAGCATCCATTCCTATTAAAAACACTAGAGAGTGTAGGAATAAATGGACTGTTCCTTAAAATAATTAGCAGCATCTATCTGAAACCATCAACAAGCATTATACTCAATGGGGAGAGGCTAGAGGCATTCCCCATAAGATCAGGGATGAAAGAAGGGTGCCCATTATCACCACTACTATTCAATATTGTATTAGAAATATTAGCATCAGCAATTGGAGAAGAAAAAGAAATTAAAGGAATTAGAATTGGGAAGGAAGAGACAAAACTCTCACTCTTTGCAGATGACATGATGGTCTACCTAGAGAATCCCAAGAAATCATCTAAAATTCTACTGGAAACAATTAGCAATTTTAGCAAAGTTGCAGGTTATAAAATAAACCCTCATAAATCCTCAACTTTTCTATATATGTCTAGCAAGAAACAGAAGGGAGAGCTAGAAAGAGAAATCCCATTCAAAGTAACCTCAGACAATATAAAATATTTGGGAGTCTATTTGCCAAGACAGACTCAGAATCTTTTTGAAAACAATTATAAAACACTTCTCACACAAATTAAACTAGATTTAAATAACTGGGAAAATATCAACTGCTCATGGATAGGTAGAGCTAATATAATAAAAATGACAATTCTACCAAAACTAAACTATCTGTTTAGTGCCCTACCAATCACAATTCCAAAAAATTACTTTAACGAGTTAGAAAAAAGTGTAAGTAAATTCATATGGAGAAATAAAAAGTCAAAAATTGCCAGGAGCTTAATGAAAAAAAGTGCAAAAAAAGGTGGCTTAGCCCTACCCAATCTAAAATTATATTATAAAGCATCAGTCATCACAACTGTTTGGTATTGGCTAAGAAATAGAGTGGTGGACCAGTGGAATAGACTAGGTGTAAAAGCAGGAGAGGATTATAGTAATCTGTTGTTTGATAAACCCAAAGAGTCTGGCCATTGGGATAAAAACTCCCTCTTTGATAAAAATTGCTGGGAAAATTGGAAGTTAGTATGGAAGAAACTTAGATTAGACCAACACCTCACACCCTTTACCAAGATAAGATCCAAATGGTTACAGGACACAGACATAAAAAACAATACTATAAGCAAATTAGAAGATCAAGGACTAGTCTACCTGTCAGATCTATGGAAAGGGGAACAGTTTATGACTAAGGAAGAGTTGGAAAACATCACCAAAAACCAATGAGATGATTTCGATTACATTAAATTAAAAAGCTTTTGCACAGATAAAACCACTGTAACCAAGATCAAAAGAAATGTAGTAAATTGGGAAACAATCTTCACAACTAATGATTCTGACAAGGACTCATTTCTAAAATAGACAGAGAACTGAGTCATATTTTTAAAACAAAAAGCCATTCCCCAATTGACAAATGGTCAAAGGATATGCAAAGGCAATTTACAGATGAGGAAATCAAAGTAATCCATGGCCATATGAAAAAAATGCTCTAAATCATTAATTATTAGAGAAATGCAAATTAAAGCTTCTCTGAGGTACCACCTCACACCTCGCAGATTGGCCAGTATGACCAGGAAGGATAATGATCATTGTTGGAAGGGATGTGGGAAATCTGGGACACTATTACACTGTTGGTGGAGCTGTGAACTCATCCAACACTTCTGGAGAGCTATTTGGAACTATGCCCAAAGGGCAACAAAAATGTGCATACCCTTTGACCCAACAATACCACTACTGGGTCTATACCCTGAAGAGATGAGGAAAAAGGGTAGAAACATTACTTGTACAAAAATATTTATAGCAGCCCTGTTTGTGGTGGCAAAGAATCAGTAATCCAGTAAAAGTCCTTCAATTGGGGAATGGTTTAGCAAACTGTGGTATATGTTTGTCATGGAACACTATTGTTCTATTAGAAACCAGGAGGGACGGGATTTCAGGGAAACCTGGAGGGATTTGCATGAACTGATGCTGAGTGAGATGATCAGAACCAGAAAAACACTGTACACCTGAACAGCAACATGGGAGTGATGTTCAAGCTTGAAGGACTTCCTCATTCCATCAGTGCAACAATCGGGAACAATTTTGGGCTGTCTGCAAAGGAGAGTACCATCTGTATCCAGATAAGGAGCTGTGGAGTTTGAACAAAGTGCAAGGACTATTCCCTTTAATTTAGAGGGAAAAAAAAACAGATAGCTTATTGTCTGATCTTGTTACCTCTTAGACTTCTCTTCTCTTTAAGGATATGATTTCTCTCTCATCAGACCCAATTTGGAACAAGGTACAACATGGAAACAAAGTAAAGACTGACAGAGTGCTTTCTGTGGGGGGCAGGGGGGGAGGGAAGCAAGATTGGGGGAAAAATGTAAAACTCAAATAATATCTTTAATAAAAATAAATTTAAAAAAAAGAGTCTCCAAACTAGGTGTTGGATAATCTACAATTTAAGTGAGAACCTAAAAAAAGAAGAGTATGCTTACCTTAGATGCCATTTTCATGAAAGCTCTATTTTGATCATCTGCTGTTCCCATCCTTTCATTCTTAACCAAATCCTTTAAGCTTAATGTATCATCATCATGAAAATATCTGACTCGTTCCTTGTCTATGTGTGTTGTTATCTATGGTGAAATGAATAAAAACCTTGTGAGAATATAAAAATTTCTCATATATCAAAATAATAAAATAAAAACCAAATCCAAACATGACTTAACAGTTTAATTTAACGTAAGTCTGCTGTAAGTTCTTCCTTCTATATCTAATGCATTTTATAAAATTGAATGTATGCCCCAGACCACTTTATGATCATTGTGTTGTTCACTGACAACTGAGGAACAAATAATAGTTAGAAATCATATACAAAAAAAGAAAAAAAAAGAAATCATATACAAAACTTCAAAATTTATAGTGACTTACATGTTATCTCATTTGATGCTCACATAAACCATGTGAGATAAGTTTTGCTATTTATCATCATTTTATAAATGAGGAAACTGAGGCTGAGAAAGTATAAGTGACTTGCCTAGAACCATACACACAGTTAGAAAGTGAGGTAGGATTTTAACTCAAATCTTCCTGAATCTTCTATATAATGTCTAGCAAGATACAGCAGGAAGAGCTAAAAAGAGAAATCCCATTCAAAGTAACAACAGACAATATAAAATACTTGGGAGTCTATTTGCCAAAACAGACTCAGAAAATTTTTGAAAATAATTACAAAACACTTCTCATAAAAATTAAATTAGATTTAAATAACTGGGCAAATATCAACTGCTCATGGATAGGTAGAGCTAATATAATAAAAATGACAATTATACCAAAACTAATCTACTGTTTAGTGCCCTACCAATCAAAATTCCAAAAACTTACTTTAATGAGTTAGAAGAAGTTGTAAGTAAATTCATATGGAGAAATAAAAAGTCAAGAATTGCCAGGAATTTAATGAAAAAAAACTGCAAAAGAAGAGGGTTTGGCCCTACCTGATCTAAAATTATATTATAAAGCACCAGTCATCAAAACTGTTTGGTATTGGCTAAGAAATAGAGTGCTGGACCAGTGGAATAGACTAGGTGCATTAGCAGGAAATGATTATAATAATCTACTGTTTGATAAACCCAAAGAGTCCAGCTATTGGGATAAAACCTCTTTGATAAACACTGCTGGGAAAATTGGAAGTTAGTATGGAACAAACTTAAGATTAGACCAATACCTCACACCCTTTACCAAGATAAGAGCCAAATGGTTGCAGGATTTAGACATAAAAAAACAATACTATAAGCAAATTAGAAGATCAAGGACTAGTTTACCTGTCAGATCTATGGAAAGGGGAGCAGTTTATGACTAAGGAAGAGATGGAGAACATCACCAAAAACAAACTAGATGATTTGATTACATTAAATTAAAAAGCTTTTGCACAGATAAAACCACTGTAACCAAGATCAAAAGAAATGTAGTAAATTGGGAAACAATCTTCACAACTAATGATTCTGACAAGGACTCATTTCTAAAATAGACAGAGAACTGAGTCATATTTTTAAAACAAAAAGCCATTCCCCAATTGACAAATGGTCAAAGGATACACAAAGGCAATTTACAGATAAGGAGATAAAAGCAATCCATAACCACATGAAAAATTGCTCTAGATCAGTAATTATTAGAGAAATGTAAATTAAAGCTTCTCTGAGGTACCACCTCACACCACTCAGACTGGCCAATATGACTAGAAAGGATAATGATCATTGTTGGAAGGGTTGTGGGAAATCTGGGACACTATTACACTGTTGGTGGAGCTGTGGACTCATTCAACTTTTTTGGAGAGAAATTTGAAACTACACCCAAAGGGCAACAAAAATGAGCATACCCTTTGACCCAGCAATACCACAACTAGGTCTATACCCTGAAAAAATGATGAAAAATGGTAAAAACATCACTTGTACAAAAATATTCACAGCAGCCCAGTTTGTGGTGGCAAAAAATTGGAAATCAAGTAAATGTCCTTCAATTGGGGGATGGCTTAGCAAAACTGTGGTATATGTATGTCATGGAACACTATTATTCTATTAGAAACCAGGAGGGATGGGAATTCAGGGAAGCCTGGAGAGATTTGCATGAACTGATGCTGAGTGAGATGAGCAGAACCAGAAAAACACTGTGCACCCTAACAGCAACATGGGGGTGATGATCAACCTTGATTCATTCCATCAGTGCAACAATCAGGGACAATTTTGGGCTGTTTGCAATGAAGAATACCATCTGTATCTGGATATAGAGCCATGGAGTTTGAACAAAGTTCAAGGACTATTCCCCTTAATTTAGAAAAAAAAAACAGATATCTTATTGTCTGATCTTGTTATCTCTTAGACTTTTTGTTTCTTCCTTGAAAGTATGGTTTCTCTCTCATCACACTCAATTTGGATCAATGTACAACATGGAAACAAAGTAAAAACTGACGAATTGCTTTCCATGGGGGGGAGGGGGAGTAAGATGCGGGGGGGAATTGTAAAACTTAAATAAAATCTTAAAAAAAAAAAAGAAAATTACTTTAGTCCCAAGGAAGATTAAAACACATACTCAGATGATGACAAAATCAAAGCTTCCATCGGCAAAACCCACAAAAGAAATAGAAAATGGGCTCAGACTATGGATGAGTTCAAAAAAAAGACTTTGAAAAGCAAAGGGGGGTGGAGGAAAAATTGGGAGGATAATTCAAAGAGATACAGAAAAATCATGAAAACCATATCAACATCTTGGTGAAAGATATACAAAAAAATACTGAAGAAAATAATATGTTAAAAACCAGTTTAAGCCAAATGGAAAAAGCAACACAAAAGGCAAATGAGGAGAATGCTTTAAAAAGTAGAATTGGCCACTGGCAAAGGAGATAAAAAAGCTCTCTGAAGAAAATAACTCCTTCAAAATGCAGAATGGAACTAAAGGAAAACTGAGGACTTTGCAAGAAACCAGGAAGAAATAAAACCCTTCCAAAAAAGGCAAAAATTAGAAGAAAATGTGAAATATCGCATTAGAAAAACCATTACCTCAAAAACAGATCCAGAAGAAATAAAATAAAAATTATTGGGCTATCTGAAAGCCATGATCAGGAGAAGAGCCTAGACTTCATTTTTCAAGAAATAATATAGTAAAATTGCCCTGAGATCCTAGAAGCAGAGGGTAAAATAGAAATTGAGAGAATTCACCTATCACCTCCTGAAAGAGATCCCAAAAGAATAACTTTCCGGACTAATATAGCCAAATTCCAAAATTCCCAAATCAAAGAGAAAATTCTAAAAGCTGCCAGAAACAAACAAATCAACTACCATGGCTCTGTGATCAGGATTACACAGGATCTGGCAGCATCTACATTAAGGGTTCATAGGGATTGGAATATGATATTCCGGAAGGTAAAAGATCTTGGTTTACAACCAAGAATCAACTACCCAGCAAAACTGAACATCCTTTTTCAGGGGGAGGAAAGATGGACCTTCAATGAAACAGGGGATTTTCAAACTTTCCTATTCAAACAACCAGACCTGAACAGAAAGTTCAATCTATAAGTGCAGGACTCTGGTGAACCACAGAGGGAATGGAAGAGAAGGACTAATTATGAAGAACTTAATGATAATTAACTGTTTGTATTACTGCATGGGAAGAAGTTATTGATAACTCATGAACTTTCTCATTTATAAGAGCTGTTGGAAGGAGCATATATAGACAGGACATAGGAAGGAGCGGAATATAATGGTATACTATAGTAAAAAGATGGAGTCGATGGGTGATAAAGGAAAGTCCTGGGAGGAAGAGAAAGGAGATGAAGAAGAAGCTAAGAAATTTCACATAAGAGTGAAGAAAAAGCTTTTTCAATGGAGCGGAAAGGGGGAAGACAAGGGGGAATGAGTGAGCCTTCATTGTCATCAGAAATGGCTCAGAGAGGAAATAACATACACACTTGGAGAGGATATCTATCTCATCCTAAAGAAAAATGAGAAGAAAGGAATGGGATAAGGGGGATTGGGGGGGAGGGAAGGGGCAATAGGTGATAGAAGAAAGGGAAGACTGAGGGAGAGGGTACTCAGATACAATACACTTTTGCACAGGGTCAGGATGAAAGGAGAGAGAGAATAGAATAAATGAGAGTAGGGAGGAATTGAGTGGAGGCACAGCTAGTAATAGCAACTGTGGTAAAAATATTGAAGCAACTTCTCTGGTGGTCGTATAATAAAAAAAAGCAACTCACCCCAGAGACAGTCATTAGAATCTCAAAACAGACTGAAGTACATTTCTTTCTCGTTCTCTCTCTCTCTCTCTCTCTCTCTCTCTCTCTCTCTCTCTCTCTCTCTCCTTGAGGTTTCTCATCTTCTTGGGGGGGGGTTATGTTTACTCTTATACACATTCAATTTTGATCAATGTATAGCATGTTAACAATGTAAATACTAACAGACGGGGGGGGGAATTGTAAAATTCAAAAAAATGATAGGCAGATACCACTATTGTATATAACTGGAAAACAAATAAAATGTTAATACAAAAAAAATTTTATACTTGTGTTTAAATAAATCAAGTATATACTAACCAATTCTTATCCTATTAAACTCATTTAAATAAAAGTTAGTGAAGTGCTTTCAGGGTTAAAAATCATTAAAACAAAGACTATTACTCTTAAGCTATTCTTAGAAGAAAGAGGGAGAGAGATCTTGCATTCCAAGCCAGGCACCCTCCCGATTCTGTTAGGGAGGGAAATAGTGGACTATTTCCAGAGAGACCTTAAAATTTTAGTTAGTCACCTATTTGATGACAAAACTCTCTTAACTAGAAGATCAGCAGATTGTTTCCATGAAAAAAATCTTGCATTACAATGAATCTCATTAAAACTCCTCTTGTTTGATGACAAGTAGACTGTTACTTCAATAAGATAGTTATAATCCTAAAGGTTATTCTCACCATCTGGATGGTGAGGTAATATTTTATGAAAACCTTCCATTTTTTTCTTTGTTGCTGGGGTAGATTTTCACAAGTAGAATGGGAGGAGGAGGGGATTGCTTTAGGCCATATAATCTTGCTTAACTGGCAATTCAGGGCAAGTCCTTGATCTTCACTACTTTTGTGAGACTTGGAGTGTGCCCTTTTCTTGAGAAAAGCCAAAATAAACTTTCTTTTTTTGTTCAGAGGAGTCTCAATATTTTTTTAAGTGAATTTTTATCCCACGCACCAACCTCTCTCATATATGCCTCATTTTTTCTCCCTGATAGAAGCTCTCATTATAGCATATCTGGACTACTATAATGGTCTTCCTGTCTATAAATATTATTAAGATACTACATCATGTAGAGAATTACTTAACTGTCTTACTTACAAACACTCCATTGTAGTACCTGAAATCAGGTGACAAAGTCAGGAGTTGAAAGATAACATTTTCTTTAATATATTTAAGAACTCTGCAAAAATAACCATTAGTAATCTTAAGTAATTCAAGCTACTGATTAAGGTCTTTTCAATTAAATTTTTTAAACAAACATCTCTGACAAAATATTGAATATTCCCAAAGTAGTTAACTTTTTTGGTTTACATTTTAAAAATGTCTTTAGAAATCATAAGAAAAGGGAAATGTGAACTACTTTTAAAAAAACTTCAAATTAACCCAGAGTTTTTTACTAATTTCCAGTGTAAATATTTAAAAGGTTCTTTTCATAAAAGAAAAAGAAAAAATTTCCATGGCAGCAAATATTTCATACTAAATTTGAAGAAAACAATAAAGCTTTGAACAAACCAAGACATTTGCCCTAACAAAGGTTTTATATTAAGATTACCGTCTGCTTTTTCTTTCTTCTTTCCTTGGCTTCGGATGCTACTTCTGGTGCACTCACAGGCCATACCCTTCCAGAATGATCTGTTCTGACAAGAACTACCTCTTGTTCTTCCTGTAAGCTTTCACCCTATTATTAGATATATAGATAAGTTAAAAATATGAGACTGGAATTTTTTATTGTTCTTAAAGGCTTAAAAAATCAGTAAGATAGAGATTTGGTGTCAATTTTATGGATTTTTCAAGCTTCACAATATGCAAATAAAATTTCAAAATGGCACTGAAAATATATACATTATCTTTTATCTTAATATATATATGCAAGATGAGTAGGCAGGGAGAGAAAGGAAATTCAAAGTTCAATCTGACATAAAAATACATGCATTGAAACAAAAGTCTGAAAAACTTCTATTTACACCTACATTAAGTATTTGCTAAATATAAAGCACTTACCAGATAATGTATATGAATTTTAAACACTTTTCTCAATTTTTTGCAAATACTTCTTTGCTTTTAAAATTAAAACAAAGGAAAATGGCAATAAAGAATCACCAACTTATATTCCAAGTAACATTCTTTTGAAGAGTAACAGCTTGAACATATTTCTCATATAATTCAAATAACAGCATTAAGAGCTAAAGCACACTGTATTTCTTTTCTTCAAAAATTGGCTGGCAAAAGCGTGGATTTTACAGTATATGTCATGACTGATTTAAAATATATTATGAACAAAAAAAAAAGTACTAGAAAATTTTTGAAACAGAATCAACAGGAATCAATAATAAACTAATCTCCTGACTCTTTCTTTTCTCACTTACTGGCATCTCTTCTCACTTCCTTAATGGATTATTTCCCAGCCCTTACTTTTCTCCCAATCATGACATTTCCAAACTGTATATTCAACAGTCACTTCAAATTCACCATATATAAAAGTCACACTCACTATCTTTTCTCAAAAATCTATTCCTGCCCTACTTACTTCATCATTTTTATTAATGGTGCCACAAGTTACCTGTATTATAACCTTTAACTTATCTTTATTTCCCCTTCCTTAATTCTCCAACAATACAATTCCATTTCTCTAAGGTCATCATCATGATGCTCAGCATCCTTACTCTAAGACAAAAAAGTTTTCATTGTCTCCTACCTGCATTACTCCAACAGCCTCCTAGTATGTTTTCCTGCCTCATTACTTTTCTTCCTTCAATTCATTCTTCCAACTTCTACTAGAAATTTATATCATTGTATTATATATCATCATATCATATAATTATTATATATTATATCATTCGTCTACTTAAAAATCTTTCAAATAGGTTCCAACTGTCTAGCAAATAAGTAATACTCAAAATCCTGAACTCTATTAGCTTTATTATCATCTTCCTTTCTATCATTATCTTCATTCTTCTTCAAATAATGTACACTGTGACCATACTGGCCTTTCCATAGATCTCCAAAATACCCTACACTTCTCAACTCCATATTTTATTCCTTTTGCTGTATATGCCTAAAATGTGCTACTTCTCCTTCTTTATTTGTTGGTTTCTTATCTATTTTTTAAAGACTACTTGAAATGCAACCTGTTCTTTCTTCCTAAAGTCAATCAACCTTCCCAGAAAAACACTAACACACTAAACATTCAGAACCTTTTTATTGCACTCGCATTACTGAGTATTACAAACAGATAGATGTAGATAAACAGACAGATAGACAGATGAATTGATATGGATAGATATGGGTTTGTGTGTTCATCCCCTGCTTCAACTCTAGGTTCCATGAGGGAAAGAACCATTTTCATCAAAATTTTGTAGGCTTTCCAGAACATTCAAAAAGAAATTTTCACACACACATACCTAAATTATTTTATGTGAAAGTGAAAACATTCACCACAACAAAATTAATGCAATTAAGTTAAAGGAAAAGATCAACAAGGAAATGGGGATGCATGTGAAATTTTTTTGATCAAATAACTTTAATGAAGTTGTAAAACTCTTCAAGATCTAAAAAAAAAAAACCTAAAGTGCCAAAAGTCATTTCTCAATAAGTAAATATTCAAAGGATATAAAGAACAATTCAAACTTCAAACTATAAAAAACCAAGGGAAAGACTACTCCACATCATTAATCATAAAAGAAATTCAAATAAAAACAATTTAGATTTAATCTCATAGCAACAAATCGACAAGAATGACAAAAATTGTAAAGTCAACATTAGTGTAGTTATATACTGTTGGCAGGGCTGTAAAATAGTTCAGCTACTCTATAAACAAGCTTTGAAAGCAATTTAAATTGTCTATACCTTTTGAGCAAGAGACCCCATTGTTAGGTGTGTATACAAGGTACAGAAAGGTTCAAAGTTCATCAAAAGATTTTTAGCTATATCTTTCATCATAGTAAAGAAGTAGAAACAACTACATGATCACAATAATAACTATTATTTACAAAGTGCTTTGTTATTTAATCACTTCAGTTGCATCCAGCTCTTCATGATTTCATTTTCGGGGCTGTCTTGGTAAAAATACTAGAGCTTAGGGAGAGGAGTGAAGAGAGACTGCCGAGCTCTGTCCTCTGCCCCTGGAGCAGGACTCTGGGGTTCTGAACACATTCAGATCCTGATCACAGTCTAGGCCCCCCATAGAACAGAAGGGGCCCCCTCCACCTCAGCCCCGTGGCGGGGGGGGGGGGGGAAGCTTGTGGTCATTCACAGACCAGGAGGGAGGAAAGAGCCTCACTCACTGAGATCCTTGTGGGAGTGTCCCAAAAGCTCAGGAAGCACCCCAAAACCAGGCCCAGGCTGGGAAAATGAGCAAGCAGAAAAACAAGAGGAACACCACTGAGAAATATTTTGCAAATGAGCTGAAGAAGGATCAAAATACTCAGTCTGAAGATGAGAAAGCACAAGCTCCTGCATCTAAAGACTCCAAGAAAAAACAGAAATTGGGCTCAGGCTATGACAGAGCTCAAAAAAGACTTTGAAAATCAAATGAGGAAGTTAGAAGAAAAACTGGGAAAAGAAATGAGAGAGATGCAGGAAAAACATGAAAATGAAGTCAGCAGCCTAGTCAAGGAAATCCAAAAAAAAAAAAAAAATGCTGAAGAAAAGAGCATGTTAAAAACCAGCTTAGGTCAAATGGATAAAACAGTTCAAAAAGTTATTGAGGAGAAGAATGCATTAAAAAGCAAAATTGGCCAGATGGAAAAAGAGATAAGAAAACTCTCTGAGGAGAGCAAATCCTTCAGACAAAGAATAGAATTCAGGGAGATTGATGAATTTACAAGAAACCAGGAATCAATACTTCAAAACCAAAAATAAAAAATAAAAATTAGAAGAAAATGTGAAATATCTCACTGAAAAAACAACTGCTATGGAAAACAGAATTAGGAAAGATAATTTAAAAATTAATGGAGTAGGGGCAGCTAGGTGGTGTAGTGGATAAAGGACCGGCCCTGGAGTTAGGAGTACCTGGGTTCAAATCCGGTCTCAGACACTTAATAATTACCTAGCTGTGTGGGCTTGGGCAAGCCACTTAACCCCATTTGCCCTGCAAAAAAAAAAAACTATTGGAATACCTGAAAGTCATGATCAGGAAAAGAGCATTGACATCATTTTCAAAGAATTACTACAGGAAAATTGCCCTGATATCCTAGAAGCAGAGGGCAAAATAGAAATGGAGAGAATCCACTGATCCCCCAGAGAAAGAGATCCCAAAAAACCAACCCCTAGGAATATTGTAGCCAAGTTCCAGAACTCCCAAGTCAAAGAGAAAATATTACAAGCAGCCAGAAGGACACAATTCAAATATCGTGGAGCTGCAGTCAGGATCACACAGGATTTAGCAGCAACTACATTGGAAGCTCGTAGGGCTTGGAATATAATATACCGGAAGGCAAAAGAGCTTAGAATGCAGCCAAGAATCAACTACCCAGAAAGGCTGAATGTCCTCTTCAAGGGAAAAAGATGGACTTTCCACGAACCAAGGGAATTTCAAATGTTCCTGTTGGAATGGCCAGAGCTGAACAGAAGGTTTGATCATCAGATACAGGACTCAGGTGAAGCATAGAGATTGGAGAAGGGGATATGAGGGACTTAATGAGGATGAACTGCATGTATTCCTGTACAGAAAAATGACACTGATAATACTCATATGAACCTTCTCAGTTAATAGAGCAGGTAGAGGGAGCTTTTATAGTTGAAGCACAGGAGAAAGCGGAATTCGAAGATAAAATATGGTGTAAAAATGGAGTCAATAGAAAAAAAGGGAAATGTAATGGGAGAAAGAAAAAGGAGAGGGGGAACAGGCCAAGATATTTCATATAATAAGATTTTTCTTTATTACAATGAGCTATTACAATGATATGGAAGGGGTGAAGGCAAGGGGGAAATGAGGGAAATTCTGTTCTCATCAGAGGTGGTTAGGAGAGGAAACAGCATATATACTCAGTGGGGTATAGACATCTGGAGTAAGAAGGAGAGAGGGGGGGACAGGGGGAAGGGGGGGGGATGTGAGTGATAGAGGAGAGGATGGACCATGGCAGGAGAGTGGTCAGTTATAACACATTTTCTTTTTTACTTCTTGCAAGGGGCTGGGATTGGATGGCCTGTCCGGGACCATAGGGCCGGGAAGATGCTGGGCCTAAGGGGTGGTATAGGGGCTCAGCACCTCTTGGCCCTAGGGCCAGGGATCTATCTGCTGTGCCACTCAGCGACCCTACAGCAGAGTCAGAGTGAAAGGAGAAAGAAAATATAGTACATGGTAGTGGAGAAATATGAAAGGAGGGAGTTGTGATCAGCAATGGAAACGGTGGAAAAATATGGAAGTAACTTTTGCCATGGACTTATCATAAAGAATGTGATCCACCCGCAACAGAGTTGTTGGTGGTGGAACAAAGACTCAAGCACATTTTTTATTATTATTATTTTTTGGAGGGGGTACAGGGCAAATGGGGCTGGGTGGCTTGCCTGGGGCCGCATAGCAGGGTGATCGTTGGGTGTCTGAGGCCAGATTTGGACCCAGGTGCTCCTGGCTCAAAGGCCAATGCTCTGTCTGCCACCCAGCCACCCCTACTATTATTACTATTTTATTTTATTTTGGGTCTTTTTTTTCTTTTTCTTTTTCTTTTTGCAGGGCAGTGGGGTTCGGGTGGCTTGCATGTAACATGGCTGGGTAATTGTTGGGTGTACGGGGCCGGATGTGGGCTTGGGTGCTTGTGGCTCCAGGGCTAGTGCTCCATCCATTGTGCCACCTGGACATACCTACAATTATTACTACTATTTTTTTTAATTTTAATTTTTTTCTCTCCCCTTTACTTTATCGTTCAAGCAAGTCTATATTTATGGAGGGGAAAGGGGTATTTCATTTACTCTTCAACAAGAATATTTTATTAATGTAAAAGAACATTATTTGTACAAAATGAGAATAAATATTAAATAAATTTTTTAAAAAAGAATATTAAGCTTAGAATCAAGACAACTTGGATTCAAATCCCACATCTGACAGTCACATAGTTGTGCAGTCACAGAGAAGTTACTTAACTTCCCGACCTTTGATTTTCTTCTCTTCAAAATGAGAATTTTAGTAACCTTTAGTAAATCTAAACCTCAATTTTTGTTATAAGGCTCAAACTGAAATAAAAGAATGAAAGCACTTTGAAAAGTTTAGTGTTCTACAAATCATTTATCACTAAACCAAAAAAAAAATTGTGTCACCAAAATATTCATCAAATAAATATCAATAAACTCCTTAGCATAAAATGTAAATGTAATTAAAATTTAAACAAAGATTTTGCATTTATATTATGGATATGAATACTACTTAACATATAGTTAGGAAAATAGGGAAAGAAAGATGCCACATTTCGTATTTTTTGCTTCAAATTTTAGTGGAAAAAACAAATTTTTAGATCATTATATACCATTTTAAAAGGAAATCACTAATAAGTTGGTCATATTGTAAGGAAATTTTTCCGTAATGCAAGATAATGTTCCACACTATTGCCCTTAAGTAACATTTAACAACCTTTCTGAATCTAATAAACTTGCAATGTTCCCTAGACCTTATAACTATTCTATTTTTTAATCCCTAGTTATTGTATTTCAGTTTCCCAGAGAAAATATCAGGCCCTCAAAACATAATGACATGAAAGAGAAAAAACTATTTTCTATAAAGGGAGCAAGGAATATCTTGTAATTTCTAGTAAGTAATAATTTTTTTTTTAGATTTTTCAAGGCAATGGGGTTAAGTGGCTTGTCCAAGGCCACATGGCTAGGTAATTATTAAGTGTCTGAGCTTAGATTTGAACCCAGATACTTCTGACTCCAAGGCTGGTGCTATATCCACTTTGCCACCTAGCCGCCCCCGCAAGTAATAATTTTATAAAATATCTGTATTACAAACATTATTATTTATACTCAATTGATGGTGTCTAATTTCTGACATATATAACTTTTCTGACAGAATAGTTTAAATATGCAACAGGAATAAAAAACACAAGAAAGTAATAACCAAACTTCTACAGAAGACTATCTAGTTGTTGCTGTTGTTCAATTCTTTCAGTCATGTCTGACCCTTCATGACTTCATTTGGGGTTTCTTAGAAAAGATAAGGAATGTTTGCAATTTCCTTCTCCAGTTCATGCTTCAGATAAGGAAACTGAGGCAAACAGGTTAAGTGATTTTCCAAGGTCACACAGTTAGTAAATATCTGATGCTGGATTTGAACACAGGTCTTCCTAACTTCTTGGCCAGCTAACAGATTTTCTACCCCAGACTATATCTTTACAGTCATACAAGTGACAGTTATGATAAGATCCCATTGCACTTAATGTGCACTGATTTCTTAAGTAATATTTTATTAATTTATTTTTCCTTTTACAATGCCTAAATTTCTTACAGATTTCCCACGTCACCCTCCCAGACAGCTGTCTCATATAATAAAAAAGCTTTAAAATAAACACACAAGAAACAAAAAATGCATTAAAAAAAATCTGACTGCATGTATAAAGCCCCTCATCTATAGACTGGTCAACTCTCAGAAGCGGGAACATGCATTTTTTGAATATTCTTTCTAAAGATCAAACTGTTTCTTTTAATATTACAACATAATTTTTTAAATATCTTCTTTTGGCTGTTATTCTCATCTGCATTATTGTGGCCATTGTTTTCCTGGCTGTGCTTCCTTCAATCTTTACCAATTCATCTAAGTCTTTCCACTCTTCTGTATTCATCAGTCGTCATTTCTTTCAAAAAAGAAATACTCTATGTATTACAATATGCTTTGACATCCCCAAACTGAAAGATATCTATTCTATTTCCAGTTCTCTACTCCCACAAAAAGCACTGCTTTATTTTAGTGTATGTGAGGCATTTGTAAAAAAAAAATACATATATATATATATATATATATGCCTCACATATAATATGTGCCTAGAAGGGAAATCTCTGGATCAAAAGGATATGCCAGCCACTTTATGTGTACAATTACAAACTGCTCTTCAGAATAGTTTTACTCTTGTCTTTTGTGATCTTTGCCAATTTGCTGGAGGATGAGGATAAACCACAAGATTGATCTGTATTTCTCTTATTAATAGCAATTGCAAACATTATTCCATATAACTGTTCACAATTTGCAACTGTTCACCGATTTTCAAAAAGCATTTGACTTAACAAAATTGCACTTATGGAGATTCTAAAATAAAATGAGATGTGTCCCATGAAAATGCTTAAATTACTCTGGACTGCAGCAGTTGTAACTACATCTGACAGATTTTAATCAATGATCCACTGACTACTGATGTGAAGTATTGTACAAAACAAGGGCAGGTATTTACAACTATAATATCCATTAGTGACATAAATCCTCATACTCTTCTGCTCAGAGTTCAAAGATTTTATAATGAGGGTGAGATCTGATTCCTAGAAGACACTTAATATGTCTTAAGAGACATGAGATTAGCAGCAGCTAGGTGACAGAGGGAATAGAGTACTGACCATGGAGTCAGGAGGACATGAGTTCAGATCTTGCCTCCGATACTAAATAATTCTCTAGCTGTGTGACCTTGGGCAAGTCATTTAATCCCATTGCCTTAAATGAAAAAATTTTTAAAAAACACAGCGAAGAGATATGAGATTAGAAAGGTGAAAGGAGACCTGGAGGTCAAGTGATCTAACCTTTCACTTTGCAAATGAGAAAACAGGTCAAAGCATTTAAGTAATCTGCCTAGTCACAAAAATAATACAAGACAGAGCTGAGATGGGGCCTGTGTAGCATCCTTTACATTTCAACATGCTGCCTTCTCATGCCATCATGATTCAGAATTGTAATCAACTTTTCCAAGATTCTAAGGAACTATTCTAGCTACCTAGAAGCTGTCACAAATAGAAGAGATTAAATGTGTTCTGACTGTAAAACCAAGTACAGTAGGCCAAAACTATAGAGAGGAACATTTCAACTCAATGTGAGAAAAAATACTTCCTAAAAACTGGAGCAGTTCAAGGTTAGCTGGGCTACTCAGAAGTTCTAAGTTTCAAAAAGTCTAGAGCTCAAAAAAAATAATAAAAAAAGGTGGAAATAAAAGGAGACTAGCATTTCCAGAACTTAAATTATATCATTAAAATCAATAATCATTAAAACGATTTGTTTAATGTTTATAAAACAAAGTATCAGAAAGAACTAAACTTGAAAATTATTATTATTATTATTATTATATTAGTGATTATTATTTTTTTCTTTTTACAGATGAGGAGACTGAGGTTCAAGAGATTAAGTTATTTGTCCAAAGTCAACTTTCCAGTTACTAAGGAAGTCAAATATAGGTCACAGATCCCTTAATTTAGTAATAAATATTATACATTTATTATTATTTTTTTAGTTTTTGCAAGGCAATGGGGTTAAGTGGCTTGCCCAAGGCCACACAGCTAGGTAATTATTATGTGTCTGAGGTCAGATTTGGACTCAGGTACTCCTAACTCCAGGGCTGGCGCTCTATCCACTGCGCCACCTAGCCACCCTATTCATTTATTATTAAAATATCACCAACAGAAAACTTAGTACCATCCTCCAAGAGTATTTTATGTTCAGAAAAGAAGCCACAATGATTTTCTTACCTCTGAATTTCTTGTTGATTCTTGAATTCTTTTTTCTTTTAATTTGCGTGCTTTATCAAGCTGTGCTTTAAGTTGTACTGCTAAGTCCTTTTAAAATAAAAATGAGGGTTTTTAATACATTTTTATGACTGCTATCCCAGTCACAATTTTCTCAAAATTATTTGCAATGTATAATTTTACCTTGAATTCTAATTAAATTACAAAAGTATATACACTTACAGAAATCAAAATGACTTTTTAATAAAGTCGTTTTGTAATTCCTTGGATAATATAAATTTTAAATGCTTTATAAAGCTAAAGATTAGAATCATCCAAACACATTCTAATATTAAATCTACTTTACCACTTACACATGCTTTAGATCAATGTCTACACTCGATTTCATTTTTTTCTAGTTGACTAATGAGTTTTATATAAATAGACATATAAAGCAAAAAACCAAAAAGCATTAAATAGATTTATGTGACAGCATAGAAACAGTGCTCCTTCCTACAGTGGTTCAATGAACAAAGTCATATATTCTTTTTTTTTGGGGGGGGGGGTGTTGGGTTTATTTATTTCATATTATTACAACAATCTTGCTGTGAGAGTAAACATAAATCCCCCTTCCTACCAAAAAAGATGAGAAACCCCAAGAACAATGTGAGAGACACACCTCTCAGGACTGGCTAATAAGACCAGAAAGGACAATGTTCATTGTTGGAAGGGTTGTGGTAAATCTGGGACACCAATACATTGTTGGTGGAGATGTGAACTCATCCAACCTTTCTGGAGAGCAGTCTGGAAATATGCCCAAAGGGCAACAAAAATGTACATACCTTTTGATACAACAATACTACTACTGGGTCTGCACCCTGAAGAGATGATGAAAAAAGGGTAAAATCATCACTTACAGAAAAATATTCATAGTAGCCCTCTTTGTGGTGGCAAAGAATTGGAAATCAAGTAAATGTCCTTCAACTGGAGAATGGTTTAACAAACTGTGATATATTTATGTCATGGAACATTATTGTTCTATTAGAAACCAGGGGGAAGACAGGAATTCAGGGAAGCTTAGAGGGATTTGCATAAACTGATGCTGAGTGAGATATGCAGAACTAGAAAAACATTGTACACCCAACAGCAACATGGGGGTGATGATCAACCTTGATTGACTCACTCATTCCATCAGTGCAACAATCAGGGACAATTTGGGACTTTCTGAGATGGAGAATACCATATGTATCCAGAGAAAGAACCATAGAGTTTGAACAATGACCAAGGACTATTACCTTTAATTTAGGAGAAAAAAAAACTGGTATCTTACTGTCTGATCTTGCTATCTCTTATACTTTATGTTTCTTCCTTAAGGATATGATTTCTCTCTCATCACATTTCAATTTGGATCAATGTACAACATGGAAACAATGTAAAGACTGGCAAACTACCTTCTGTGGGGGGGGGGGGAGTAAGATTAGGGGGAAAATTGTAAAATCAAAATCAAATCTTTAAAAAAAAAGAATAGTGTGAGAGAACTTCAGTCTGTGTTCAGATTCCAATGGTTCTGTCTCTAGAATGAGTTGCCTTCTTTATCATAAATCCAAAAAGAAGTCGTTTCAATATTTTCCCACAGTTGCTATCACTAGCTATATTTCCCTTCACTCCATTTCTTCCCATTCTCATTTTTTCTAACCTCTCTCTCTCATTTTACCATGTCCCTGCTCAGCAGTGTGTTGTATCTAAGTACCCAATCAAACAATCTTCTCTTATTACCTACTCTCCCTCCCCCCCATTTCCACTTATCCCATCCCTTGCCTCTCATTTTTCCCTAGGGTAAGACTGATTTCTATACCCAATTAAGTGTGTAACTATACCCTATTAAGTATATTATCATTCCCATTCACCTTCCCCTGTTCCATTCCATTGTAAAAGCTTTACAATGACTCTTATGTGAAATATCTTACCACCTTCTTCCTCCCAGTACTTTTCTTTATTGTCCACTGACTCCCATCTTTTTACTATTATACCATTATATTCTACTCCTTCCTATGCCTTTGTCTATACATGTTCCTTTTTTTTTTAGGTTTTTTTTTTTTTGCAAGGCAAATGGGGTTAAATGTCTTGCCCAAGGCCACACAGCTAGGTAATTATTAAGTGTCTGAGACCGGATTTGAACCCAGATACTCCTGACTCCAGGGACGGTGTTTTATCCACTAAGCCACCTAGCCGCCCCAATACATGTTCCTTCCAAATGTTCTTATGAAAGAGAAAGTTCATATGAGTTATCAGTAGCAGTAACAGTACAACATCATTAAGCTCTTCATAATTAGTCTTTCTCATCCACCCCTCTATGGTTCCCCTGAGTCTTGTACTTAGAGATCAAACTTTCTGTTCAGCTCTGATTTTTTCAATAGGAAAGTTTGAAAGTCCCCTGTTTCACTGAAAGTCCATCTTTTCCCCTGAAAGAGAATGTTCTGTTTTGCTGGGTAGCTGATTCTTGGTTGTAAACCAAGATCTTTTGCCTTCCAGAATATCATATTCTAAGCCTTATGAGGCCTTAATTTAGATGCTGCCAGATCCTGTGTAATCTTGATCATAGAGCCATGGAAGTTGAATTATTTGTTTCTGGCAACTTTTGGTATTTTTTTCTTTGACTTGGGAGTTTTAGAATTTGGCTATAATATTCCTGGAAGTTTTTTCTAGGATCTCTTTCAGAAGGATAAAGCACTGGCCTTGGAGTCAGGAGTACCTGGGTTCAAATCCAGTCACAGCCACTTAATAATTACCTAGCTGTGTGGCCTTGGGCAAGCCACTTAACCCCATTTTCCTTGCAAAAAAAAAAACCAAAAAAAAAAGAGAAGGAAATTGGTGATCAGGAGATCAGGAGGAGATCAATTTCTATTTTACCCTCTGCTTCTAGGATCTCAGTAAAATACAATTTTACTGTATTATTTCTTGAAAAATGAAGTCTAGGCTCTTTTCCTGGTCATGACTTTTAGGCAGCCCAATAATTTTTAAATTATCTCTCCTGGGGGCGACTAAGTGGCATAGTAGATAAAGCACCAGCCTTGGAGTCAGGAGTACCTGGGTTCAAATGCGGTCTCAGACACTTAATAATTACCTAGCTCTGTGGCCTTGGGCAAGCCACTTAACCCCGTTTGCCTTGCAAAAAAAAAAAAAAAAACCTAAAAAAGAAATTATCTCTCCTAAATCTATTTTCAAGGTCAGTTGTTTTTCCAATGAGATATTTCACATTTTCTTCTCATTTTTTTTGAAATAGTTTTATTTCTTCCTAATTTCCTGCAAAATTATCAGTTTCCTTTAGTTCCATTCTGCATTTGAAGGAGTTATTTTCTTTAGAGAGCTTTTTTATCTCCTTTTCCAGCAGGCCAATTTTGCATTTTAAGGCATTCTTCTCCTCATTTGCCTTTTTTTTGTATTGCTTTTTCCCATTTGGCCTAAACTGGTTTTTGGCATATTATTTTCTTCAGTATTTTTTTTGTATTTCATCAAGCTGCTGATTTGGTTTTCATGATTTGTCTGCATCGCTCACATTTCTCCTCCCAATTTTTCTTCTACCTCCCTTAATTGTTTTTCAAAGTCTTTTTTTAGTTCATCCATAGCCTGAGTCCATTTTCTATTTCTCTCAGAGATTTTGGATACAGAAACTTCAATTTTTGTCATCTTCTGAATCTTTCATGGGACCAAAATAATAATTTTCTATGGTCAGATTCTTCTTTTTCTTTTGTTTGCTCATTTCCACAGCCTATGACTGATTTACCACACTCCATGGCTTTGGGTGGGGGGGGGGGGGGGGTGGAGAAAACCCACAGGGACCTTAATTCCTCCAAGGTCTTATGAGAGGCTCTGGACTGCTCTCTTGCCTGTGCTTTGGTATGTGCATGACCCCAGGTCCTCCCCTCTGCTCTGGAACTATGAGAATGGTTCCTGCTTGGCTATGGTGGTGTGGGGACCCAAACTGCAACCTGGATCTGAGTATAGGCAAACAGCTGAGTCCTGCCCCAGGGAGAACAGGAAGACCTCTGTAGTCTCCCCCAACTCCCTTACTGCCTGTGGGCTACACTCTGGAGGTGTAGGCTGGCTTCCCCAATTCTTGCTGCAGGTTCTCACCATAGGGCTGCTCTGAGGCCAACGCTTGCCCCGCACTCACTCTGGTGCGGCAGAGTTCTGTCACCACCCCTTCAAGCTGTTCCCAGTCATCCCTGGGCCAGGAGGTCTGGAAACCGCCCCCTCTGCCAAGGATCCAGGCATCCCCAGGGATCTATGCACCTGGCTCAGCTGTGCTGAGGCTGTAGCTGTGGCTGCACTCACTTTTTCCATCCCCTGGTCCTGGTGAAATGGACCTTTCCTGGGGACCTTCTAAGTTGTCTTAGACTGGGAAATTGTATCACTCTGTCTTTCTGTGGGTTCTGCTCCTCTAAATTTTGGCTAGAGTCATAATTTGACAATTTTTGGAGTTTTGGGGGAAACGAATTTCCAGGAATTCCTGCCTTCAGGCTGGCATCTTAGCTACACCCCCACCAAGTATTTTCTTTTAATAGAAGTACAATAAACTGCCTTCTTGTTGACAACTTCAACTAACATCCCTGTTACCAATACTCAATTCTGTTGGGTTTTTCCTTGAAAATTCTTCAACTCTGTTCCAGTGCCCACAATGATCATCCATAAAGTATAAAGAAAATACATAGCATGTAAAACACATTCCTTTTCTTGTACTCAGAACAAAACCAGAAGAGATTTCTGAACACTTCTATTATGATATATAAATATTTCTGTATTCTATATGTAATCACAAAATACCTTCTAGTTCTTAAGGGGTTTTTTTGCAGTTATATTTCACTATCAGTTAAGTGACACAAAGGACAAACCTTTCCAACTTATGAGGGGCCATTCTATTAACCAGTACTCTCTATGAAAGCAACCAATAAAACTCTCACCATTTTCCCCATTAATTCTGCCTTGATAATCTTGGCTCCAAGTTTATTCATCTCATCTTCACTTAGAACTTGGATAGGCCCATCTTCTGAACTGTATCTGGTTGAAAAAAAAATAGTATCAAATCAATAGTATTATTATTATTTTAAAATCTTCTGTAAAATGTAGTGTCTAATCAATGCTATTAGACATTTATAAAATATCAACATTATTCAACCTAGTCCACACAACCATGCTTACATATTTAAGAAGGTTTTTTTAAAGGAGAGTCAAAATATAGTTTCTGACATTTAAGATAACTTTTCAAGGGTGGTGCAGTGGATAGAGCACCAGCCCTGGAGTCAGGAGTACCCAAGAGTTCAAATCTGACCTCAGGCACTTAATTACCTAGCTGTTTGGCCTTGGGCAAGCCACTTAACCCCATTTGCCTTGCAAAAACCCAAAAAGAAAAAAATAACTTTTCAAGTTCCAAAAAAGCTAATATATTTAAAATTCCCAAGAGATTCTTCAGCAGGTATATTCATAATTTAACTCTAAAAAAGCAATTAAGAGATATCATGGCATTAAGCACTTCAACGTATTCCATGATAACATTACTGTCACAATTCAAATGTGCCATATTCCATGCAACTTAACCCTCCAACTATGACACCAAAGTAGCAAAAGTGATAGTTACCATCTTTGATACCAACATCAGCTATAAAAATATAACCTAAATCATCTCTCCTCTAAATTTCTAGGTTTATATCTGTTATGGCATTTATCAATTTTATATCCATCATAGTTATTTGTGTCTATTGAAATAAAAACTTTTTTGTGTTTGTGGTGGCCAAAAGGAATGCTGATCCCAGGTTAAAAGACATAGGTGCCATCAATTTGAAATTGGAAATTCCATGTGATGGAATACTATTGGTCTGTAAGAAAAGATGAGTAGGATTTCAAAAAAACCTGGAAAGACTTAGATGAACTGATGCTGAGTGAAGTGAGCAGAACCAGGATGACATTGAACACATTAACAGCAATATTATGCAAGAATAAAGTATTACAGAATTAGCTCTTCTCAACAATACAGTGATCAAAGACAATTCCAAAAGAGATAATAGAAAATGCCATCCAAATCCAGAGAAAGAACTATGAAGTCTGAATGAAGACCAAAGTCTACTATTTTCACTTTTTTAAATTTAAGGGGTTTTTTTTCTCATTTTTCCCCTTTTGTTCTGATTCTTTTTTTCACAATATGTCTAATAAGGAAACGTGTCTAACATGACTGTATATGTATAACCTACATCAGATTATCTGCTGTCTTGAGGGGGGGATGAAATGGAAGGAAGGAGAAAAATGTACACAAATCTTACAAAAACGAATGATGGGGCAGCTAAGTGGTGCAGTAGATAGAGTACTAGTCTTAAAATCAAAAGGATCTGAGTTCACATGTGACCTCAGACACTTGATACTGTGTGACCTTTGCCCCACAAAAAAAACCCAAAATAAAAATGAATGCTGAACACTATCTTTACGTGCATTTTGGGGAAAAAACATACAAAAAAATGTAAAAAAAAATTGGAAATTCCTAAAAGAACTAAATTCCGTAACACTTAGCCCAGAATCTCAAATGTAACATATTACATATAATGTTTACTAAAGATTATTCTCTATTTGAGGCAGCAAGGTAATACAGCAGAGGTCAAGAGGTCAAGAAAAAGGGAGGCCTGAGTTCAAATACAACTTCACATATTTGCTGCTATTGTTCATCTTTATTTTTTTTTTAGGTTTTTCGCAAGGCAAATGGGGTTAAGTGGCTTGCCCAAGGCCACACAGTTAGGTAATTATTAAGTGTCTGAGGCCAGATTTGAACTCACTTACAAGTAAAATGGATTTAAGTGAGGGAGAGTTGCACAAAATCATCATCAGCCTCACTCTCTCTTCCAGTCATCACAGTGGCAGGACCAAAGTCAAAATGGTTAGTGATAGGCCAGGATGAAAGGGATGATCTTGGCATCTTCTGATAATCAAGTTCTGAAGACTATGTAGTACTTGCATGCTTCAGCCTCCTTCGTGGCTATTAGGATAAATTCTCATCTGCTCATTCTTCCAGAAAAGGCTTCATATACATAGATATCCTCTTAATTCACCATTAAATAGGTTTGAAGCCTGCCAGTTACTCTTAACCTGATTTAGTCTGTCTACTGAGATGGTTTACCAGGGTGTGGCTACTGTATATACTATAACTTCTTAGAGCTAGAAGTGAGAGTTGGGTAAAGGTGGTCACCAAGAGTGGATGAGCATCCCTGAAAAAAGTGTGTATGGCACATTCAGGGAGGGTTTGCACCTCTGGGATGAAGACACTTACTAGCTGTTTAGTCCTGCTTGTCAGTTTCCTAACATGGGGATTAAATGAGATAATTGTAAAGCATACTGCAGAGTCTTTAGTAAATAGTAGGTACCATATAAAATGCTTATTTCTCAATCTCTCTGCCTTTCCTCTATTTCATTTTTTCCCTAAATTCTATACAATTGATTTTACCTACTACAAATCTCAAGCATAGCATCAGCTGAAGTCTCTATACTATTCTAATTTATCACATCTTCTCCCATTTCATTGTTCAGAAGGAACAATTCAAATCTTTTCTGCTTTCCACAAATTTCCAATCATATTAGTATATACTACACTTAAAAAAGAAAACCAAACCCTTCTTCTACATCACTGAAACTCCAACCATTCAAAGTAAACATCCTCAAATTCTCTGTATTTTAGTCTTCAAAATTCCCCTGCTTCCATTTAGTCATACCTTAAAAAAGGCATATCCTTCTACTACTAATTTATTCATCAATATTTCATTGTTCCAGTTGATTTTATCTAATCTAAACATATAGAGTTCAAGTTTTCCCTCATTACTCCAAGGATATAGAGTGTCCCTAAATGTATGTAGTTTTAAAAATCTCCTTAAAATGACATCCAAAATACTTTAATAAATTATATTAAAACTTGGAACTTCTATTATACTAAGGAAATTATTTTTGCAAAGACAAAATCTTTCTGGAAGTGTTAAAGAAAAGTTTATTCTAAATAATAACTTCTCAGGCAAGATGAACTTGGCAATGATCTCTATAAAAATTTCTCCAACCATCTTTCCATTTAAGACTAAAATAAACAATAAAGGTACAACATTAGTGCAAGCAAGAGTTGTTTTATTACTTTTTACATGCCTCGCTTGGTACTACTATCTACATTTTTATCTGCATTTTTCCAGTTGGAAAATATTGCATTGAACTTGCTGTCAAATTATATTATACATCATTCATGTTCTATTTTAAATGCAATTTATTTGAATTTCAGTATTTATGATCAGGATTCCAAAATGAAAATTTTGACTTTCTAAAAAAACAAGCTATTACTCAATTTGTAACCTTTGTCCAATTCCCAAAATATACACACTGAAAATTTTCACTTACATCCTTTGAAGATTATCATTATCAATATTTGTTAAGTAACTATGCACATATCCTACACTAAGTATGAGGATTCAATACAGATTATGTTCATGTTCTATATCTTTTCCTTTAAATTCTATTCTTCCCCATGCATGAGATACTCTGATTCACTCATAATTCTTTCTAACTTCTTAAACAGCTTATAAATCTTCTTATTCTTCTTACAGACCTTCTCCCTTTCCAATCAAATTTAATTATTCTCATTTAATACCTGCCAATCAAATTAATTATTCTCACTTAATACTTGCCAACCAATAGTTGATATGAAGAACTAAGGAAGAAATGGAAAAGATCTGTTTCTCTGGTACTCCTACAAAAACTCCTCTTACAGTCCTTCAGGGAATTAACTATTAATTCAGCCTCAGGGACAGCAGTGCCAAGGATATTATTTGTTATTGGATGGCCCTATATTGTGCTGACACCATTCCAGCTGAGTTACCCCCAGTAAAGAAGGAGTAAAGAAATAACTGTCACCTGACAGCATATCTCCCCTTTCTTTGTACATTTTGAGTTTCAATAAGTGAAATGCCTGATGTTATTGCTCAGTCTTTCCTTCATTCGTATGTGTCCTCACATGTGTGAAAAGTAATTAAGCATTTCAAAATAAAACTAAATGATCTTAAGTTCAATAAGATTAAACAACTTGCCCATTGTCAACCAGGCAGTATCAGAGTCAGTATGTAAACACAGATCTAGTGACTCTAAATTCAGAGTCCTTTCCATTATACCACTTTGACTCAAAAAGAATCTTTCAAGGATGTAGTCTGATGATTTCTAATATTTGCTTATTTCATAGACACAGAAAATAAAACAAGATGTTATTTAACTGCTAAAGTATATATGCTCACAAAACTGGTGAATACACTACTATGTCTATATATCCCAAAGAGATTATTAAAAAAAAAAAAAAGGAAAAGACCCATATGTTCAAAAACATCAATCTGAGCTCCTTTTGAAGTAGCAAAGAATTGTAAATTGAGGGATACCCAGCAATTGAGGAAAGGCTGAATAAGTTATGGTATATGAACATGATGGAGTACTATTGTTCTGTAAAAAAATCATGAGCAGGTGAACTTCAGACTTGCATGAACTGATGCTGACTGCAGTGAGCACAACCAGGAGAACACTGGACACATTAAGAGGAACATTATGTGATGATCAACTAACTATGAATGTCTTAGTTCTTTTCAGCAATACAGTGATCAAGGACAATCCTAAAATACCTCTTACGGAAAATGTCATCCACATACAGAGAAAAACTATAGATTCTGAATACAGAGCAAAATATACTTTGCTCACTTTTTTTAAACTTATTCTATTTCTTACTTTCTCATGTTTTTTCCCCCTTAGTTCTAATTCTTCTTTTACATCATGACTAATATGGAAATATGTTAAACACAATTGTACATTACAACCTATATCAGACTGCTCACTGCCATGGGAAGGGGACAGGGAAGGAGAGTGGTAGGGAAAAAAACTAGAATGGTATTATATTTAAATGCAGTAACAGAAGATTGCCATTGTGGTGCTTAACTGCATGAAAGAAGGTCAGAAGGAGATCAGAACAAGGATGATTTTAAAACTATATTTAAATTTATTATATACTTAAAAACACAAGCTGTATAAAATAAAAATTCATGGTTTCTGTTATCTGTTAGCATTTGTAAAATTTTTAAATTAGCAAATAAAAATAATAATGAGGGGGCAGTCAGGTGGCTCAGTGAAGCACTGGCCCTGGAGGCAGAAGAACCTGAGTTCAAATTTGACCTCAGACACTTAATTACCTAGCTGTGTGATCTCAGGCAAATCACTTAACTCTATTGCCTTGCAAAAACAATAAATAAATAAATAAAACAAAAATGAGGGAACTGGGAAAAAAACAGCTATAAAAAGAAGAAAGTTCAAAGGATTTGGACCTAGATGAGATCATCTAGTCCAATCTCCTCATTTTAAAGGTGGGTCAAAATTTAATCGCTGCAAAGTAAAGTAATAGTAAACAGCAGAGCCAAGATCCAAACCCAGGTACTTAACTTCCAATCCTGAAATAAGTTGCAGTTATTTAGAAGTAATATAATAGGCATAAAAGTCGTGCACTTAGGTTCAAAAAGTCATCAGAGTAAGTATTAGATGTAGCAGAAATAATTAAAAGACAATTGATGTGAAAAAGGTAAAGAAGAAAGTTTCAACCCAGCAATAATCAGTCAACAATCAACAATAATGTGATAATGCACCTATGATGGCCAAGCTTTGAAGTAAGTGCTTGGAATAGAAACAACTCTAGCCTTCAAGGAGTTTAGAATCTAGCCAGGAGAGACAATACATATATTATTCACAAATATATAATCTAAGAAAAAGAACATACATACATGTATGTATGTATGTATATATACAAATATAGACATATTAAGTGTAGCTAAAGAAGTTCGGGTAATAGCTTGAAAATGATACTCCAAATTTTAGTGATTTTTAAGACAAACCAAAGAAAAATACATTTTATCAATATGTGGGATTAAATGGACATCTGCCCAGTCTTGGAATGCAAAAATTATAAATTATGTAAGTAATCTGAACATCTCTTATACTAACTAATTTTAGTATTAACATGTATTTTAACACACTAATACAATAGTAATTAAATGACAAATATAGTAAGGAATTAAAGTGAGTTGTAGGTATATAAAAAGTGAAAAAAGACATTGATTTACACCAGAAGAAAAAGCAAAGAAACTATTATTCAGGATAAAAGTACTGGACAGATTCAATTTTCCCAAGCTTTTTTTTTTTTTTAACAACAAATAAATGCTCTTAAGGATGCATTTATCACTATGACAACCAAAATTAAACTAGGAAAGAAAAATACACAGGTATTTCTCATATTCTAAAGTTATGTTCTGTAATACCTAAAAACAAATCCCCCTAACTTCTATTATAAAATTTCTCCCTTAAACAAAAAAAAAAGTTCTAATTGATACAATTAAAAACTTGTAAAAATGAGGGATTCAGGTGGAGTTCAACCCTACAATATTTTCAATTTGGCAGCAAACCAGCAGCACAATTTCTACCGGGTCAATGTTTTATATTTCTAAGGCTTTGCAATTATTTCCCAAATGCAAAAGTGCCTTTTTCAAAGGTTTCAACAGGAAGCCAAATCATAGCTTCTTCTGTGCTTGGAGGTTCTATGACTCTACATCCAAAGATGCCTAATCTTTACCTTCTCTTTCCTCCTTTCAGATTACAATATTGCACAATCTGTAAATAGATGCTGTGAGAACAATGATATAGTCCCATCTAAAGATTTCTTTTAAATTTAAGGCTTTATTTCATGTATTTGAATTACTACCCAATGTCATCAAATACATAAATTCTAAATTATATATCCTGAGTTTACTTAAAGCAAGGGGTATTTTTATTTCCATATAATATTGTTTGCAACATCCTAAACAACTTATTCATATCTAATATTACTCAATGAATATCTGCCTGCACAATTCACCTAACCACAGAAAACAAATAGAAAAGGACAATTATATTTACAGGGACAGCAAATTTGGAATTCAAAATCATAATACCTACTGATAAAAGAAAAGATTTCAGATTTCAAAGCACACAGCAACCAAAAGAAGTTGAGGGAAATAACATGTTTTAACAGTGTTAGCAAAGAAAGCAATAATCTAATGTTGGGATCAAATGATGACATTCAAATTCACCCAGGATGTTGTCAATACATAAGACAAAATCATTATCCCTCAAATTTTCACTGCTCTCTCTTTTAATTACAGCTCTCCCCTTTCCCCCTGAATCCTCTCCTATTTGTTATATTTTATCATTCAAACACAATCAACTTTATAATATTAATACTGTCTTCCTTATCAACTCATAGGGCAGCTTATGAGTCCCACTTCAGAAAATGCTACTAACAACTATGCCACTTTCAAATTCTGGCTCTCCTGATCCTAGTTGATCTTTTTTAAAAAATGTTTTAGGTCTAGTCTGAGACTCAAAACTACAGGTTTGCAGCCTAAACATCACTGACCCCAATACACTCAAGCAAAAAATGTTGAAACTAAAGTAACATATTGCCCATCACAGTCATCAAGTCAACAAGCATCTAGGGGTAGCTAGGTGGAGCATTGGCCCCTGGAGTCAGGAGGACTTGAGTGCAAATCGGACCTCAGACACTTAATAACCACTTAGCTGTATGACCATGAGCAAGTCATTTAACCCCATTGCCTTGCCAAACAAAAAAACAAAACAAGCATCTATTAAGTACCTACTATGTGCTATTGCTTTTAACTAAAGCATTGGGAAGACAAATAAAGTGGGAGGGAACAAAAAAAGTTCCTGAGAGGGACTACGCTAGGATAGACCTGTCTTGAGAAGCTCAATATGGTCAGATCCTGAGAGAATCTTCTCCTACTCCTTTCTTTTCCTGGGGTCCTGACTCTTACTGCCCGTGGGATTCTCATTGGAACTTACTTGGAAAGAGAATTTTGACTCCATTTTTAAGGGCTTCCCAATGACTTTCGGGGACATAGAAGACTCTGAAGTTGACTAGACCAAGTCTTAGATTGAGAGAGATAGCCTGGTTTTGACTGGAGGGAATAAAAATTCTTGTGACACCAGAGAAAGAACTTTCTTTGAGGGTTGCTACTTTGGAAAAGTTAAAGAGACTCATAATTCGAAAAAGTCATCCAAGCCAGTTCATTTCTGGAGAACAATTTCTTCTCCAATATTTCCAACAAGTTATTAAAATCTATTATCAGTTCTCTGGACTTTGAGATTCAAGACAGAAATCTAGTGACTTCTTCCATCTGAGGACTGCCCTCTCCACCCCCCCCCAAAAAAAAAATCAACCTGGCAATTTGTTCTCACTATAAAAACTCAGTGCTACAGTACTGAGGTGATAGGCACCCAGAGGTGCCACACTAGGACAACCTAGCCCAACGACTCTGAGCTTCCTGATAATTTCCCTGAAAAGATCTGGAGGAAAAAATCGGAAGTAGGATAACTTAAAAGAGAAGGTAGTAAATATTATTCAAGAAATGGGAGTCCTGGGTGGCTAGGTGGCGCGGTGGATAGAGCATCAGCCCTGGAGTCAGGAGTACCTGAGTTCAAATCCAGCCTGAGACACTTAATAATTACCTAGCTGTGTGGCCTTGGGCAAATCATTTAACCCCATTTGCTTTGCAAAAAAAAATGGAGTCCTTGAAAACAAGAATAGAACAAATAGAATTCAATGACTCTAAGAGACAGCAAGAAATAACATAATGAGAAAACTGAAAAACTTGAAGAAAATGTAAAACATCAGGTATCAAAAACAACTGACTTAGAAAAATGGCCACAAAGAGATAATATAAAAATTACTGGGCTTCTAAAAAGATTGTTATAGTAAACAGTTTGGATACTATATTTCAAGAAATCATAAATGAGAATTGCCCAGGTTTATTAGGATCACAAGGCAGTGTAAATATAGAAAGAATTCAGAAGTCATCTCTTTTTAAATATCCCCAAATAAAAACTCTGAGGATTGTCAGAGTCAAAATTCAGGACCCTCATAGCAAAGGGAAAGTATTGCAAAAATCCAAGAGCAAACAGTTCAAGTATCAAGAAGTTATAATCATAATTGCACGAGACTTTGCAGCTTCAACTATAAATAAGACGCAATCTTGAATACAATATTTAGAAAGGCAAAAGACATGGGCTTACAGTAGAGAATAAAATATCTGGCAAAAATTGGTATTAATTCTATATGGGGGAGAAATGGACACAACACAATAGAAGATTTCAACAAATTTTTGTGGGAAAAATCAGACCTGAGTAAGACATTTGGAACAGAAACACCTGAGATCAGAAAAATCTAGAAAGGTAAATTTATTGGAACAATTGGAAGGAGTTGTATAAAATAGGGGTAATATTTTAATGGGTGAGGGAGAAGAAACTTTTAAGCAATCCTCCCTTTAGAACCTTAATGTCTTCAGACCATATTAGAAGGTGTTTGGTAACTACAGTCTTAGGGTTTGAAGAGTGAGTGATAAGCACAAGCAACACAATGGAAGGAGGGTGAAGGCTTTCTATTTCTCAAATTAAATTACATAAGAAGTATAAATAAATGGATCAAAGAGACTGAATACAAAGTTTTGGTTTCAAGTATATCAAATCTCAAATGGGTAATAATGAGAATATTAATTCTTGATCCTGAGTGGGAATTAGAACTAGAATCTAAGGTGTTTTAGATAGTCTCGTAGACAATTGGGAAATGGTTGAACTAAGTGATATGTGGATGTAATGGAATCTAACCATAGCAAAGGATGAGAAATAATTTCATAGAATCCTGAGTGGTATAAACTAATGAATAGTGAAATAAGTATAATCAGAAGAATTTTTAAAACAACAACAATGTAAAGAGAAACAACTTTGGAAACTAATGAATACAACCTGAAACTAATGAATACAATCAAACAACCAAGTCTGAAGAAGACCTGGAAATCTCTAGAGGGTGTTACCTTCCTTCATACAAAAGGGGATGGACACAAGACGAAAAAAGAAAAAGATGTTTTTTTAGATTTGATCACTGTTGGGGCAGCTAGGTGGCGCAGTGGATAAAGCACCGGCCCTGGAGTCAGGAGTACCTGGGTTCAAATCCGGTCTCAGACACTTAATAATTACCTAGCTGTGTGGTCTTGGGCAAGCCACTTAACCCCATTGCCTTGCAAAAAAAATTTTTTTAAAAATTTAAAAATTAGATTTGATCACTGTGTGGATTAATTTTGATTGTTTTCAACTTCACCCCATCCAGCCCCTTTTTTCATTTGAAGGAAGAAAAGGAGATTAATGGAAGTCTGAGTTAATAATAATAATAATAATGACTATAATAATGTTTTAGAATCACTAATATTTTAAATTCACACAAGGGAAGTTCAGCTAAAAATATGAGAAGCAGAACAGTTTTGAAATTGTAATTACAGCAGTGGTATGCAGAAGAATTTATATGTAATTCTTTTGGCGGGCATGTTTATGTATGGAAATTCTTTTTATAATGTTAAAACTTATTAAAAAATTTTTAAAAACTTAAAACAGTTCCTGCCCTCAAGAAGCTAACAATCCAATGAAGAAGTAAAAGTAAATCACTATATACAAAAACGATATAATACAAGATAAATTGGGGGAAAAAATCAGAGAGGGAAGGCACCAGCATTAAGGGAGACCAAGATCATCCAAAACAATAAAATGAATTTGGAAAAAAAAATCAGATTTCCATCTTAATGTAACTAATCTATCCTCTTTAATAACAAACAATGTCATGAGTTAGAAATTCAAACCTCATAACAGGCCATTGATAAATATTTTAAGAGATATTCAATTAAACCTCAAGTAACCAAAATGAAAAACAAATCACAAAATACCCAGATAATGAAGTCTTAGCTTCCTGTAGAAATTCTCTTTTCTCAGATGAAGGACTTGAATTTTCTTCCTGTGGTTTTTCTCTCATGTTCTTTGAAATTTCTTGAATATCAGCAGTACTTCTAGTGGATTTAAAGAACTTTTCATCTGAATTCTGTTTCTCTCCTCCTCTCTTTTCATGGCTCCATGAGAATGAACTCTGTTCAGTGATTTCATTAGGTTTTAGAAAACTTTGACTCAAAGAATTTTGGCCTAACAATGCTGAGGAGGTGGGTGGTTCAGAATCTCTACTATGAAATGATAACTCATCATCTTCAGAAGGTCTCAAGAATTTGTGTTTGAATTGACCAATTAAAGAAAAATCTTTTTTCTTTGAATCATAATCTTTTCTCAGTTGATATGATTCATTTCTATCTGTTTCCATAAATTGTGACTTATTGTCTCTCTCATCTCCTCTAGATTTTTCTTTACTAGATTCTTGATGACTTGTCATACTTACTTTGCTATAATTGCCATGTGAATATGGATTATCAGTATCCCTATTAATATCACCTATATAATGTTTCTCCAAGTTTTGTTTTTTGTTTTCTTGCCCACTCTGCTCTTTGTCTGAGTATCTTGATTTCCTCCACCGTTCTCTTCCATAGTTATCACTTTTTGTTGCTGATTTCTTAGCTTCTTCTAATCTCTGTTGAAATGTCTCCATTGACTACAAAAAAAAGGAAATGTATTTTTTAAATGTTTAAAGTTATATTCTGAATTAATTTGATTGTATTTGTCTCTAAGGTTTATGGTAACTATATCATGAATTCGTTTTAAATGCTAACAATTCTGAATATAAATGTCTTCACAAGCAAATGAATTACAGTTTTAAAAGCAAGTTTCAATCAAAAGTCTCCATGGTATGCTAAAGTGATAAAGTTAAAAAGGTTTTAATTAATTTCCTTAATCCAAAAGAAATTCTTCTTAAAAGAGATACTAACCCCATATCTCTCTGCTACAATATCCTCAAAATTTCGATTTTGTTTCTCAGCTTGTTCTTTCATTCTTTGGTAGGACTTTTTAAGCCAGCTCAATCCACCATCTTCTACCACTGAAATTAGAGGGCAAACAAAAATAAATTTAATCTGACGGTATTTTAATGTGATTGAAATCGTTACTTCTATAATCTGTATTTTCAAAAAGACAAACTGAGAACCTTAGACAATTATGCCTTTATTTTCTTTTTATATACTTATGTCTAAAGAAAAAACAAGAAAATGTACATATTTTAATATGTGAAATGTCAAAAAAAATCAGAAAAGCTTCCATATCTCAGCTCACTAAGTAAACATCTTAAAGCAAACTTCTTACAGTGAACTTTTAGCATGGATAACAGCTGCCCAGAATAAGCTCCAATCTGAATTGCTGGAGGGAAGTAACCTCTCACAAATCTACTGGAATATCAGAGCATTTTTACATAATATTATCCACAATGCCTACCAACTCATCATTTGTGAGGAACAAATGAGACAATGTAATTAAAATACATTGAAAACCTAAAAGCGTAATTAAAATACATTGAAAACCTAAAAGCATAATTAAAGAGTTTAACATGCTAAATTTAGAGGGTCATGTATATGAACTAGTCCCCTGTTTCAAGGTATTTACAATATAGTAGCACATATGAGTCAAAGGAAAAAGTCATCCTTGAGATAAAAGGGCAGAAGATAAAATGCAGAGTTCAAATGAAGAAAATATACAATGAGAAAATTAATCTGACTTATTTAGTGGGAAAGTGAATAAAAGATTTCATGGAAGAAATCATTTGATTTGGGTCTTGAAGGATGGGTTGAATTTCAGTGATGATAGTAATTAATTAAGCATTAAACTTAATCATTAATTAATTAAGCATTAAGCATTAAGCTCTAAAGAATACAAAGGACAAAAAAAAAAAATCCCTGCCTTTAAAGAGCTTATATTCTGTAGGAAAATTCAACATTACATAGATATATTTTTTAAATACCCCAAAATGGCAAGGGATAATAGGAAAAGGAAGGGAGAATAGGACTATCAGCACTAGCACCTGGAGAATTAACAAAGAAGAATTTAAGCTAAAGTTCAAAAGAAAACTAGGGATTCTAAAAAGCAAAGGTGAAGAGGTAGTGTTTTCCAAAGTGATGATATGTCAAAGGAGCAACAACAATGACAGTTTATGGCAAAATAAGGTCAAAATCAGTACATGTTTCACATATAAAGGGTGAGACCATAAGCAAATTAGGAGAGCATGGAATAGTTTACCTGTCAAGATATATGGATAAGGAAGAATTAAGAACCAAACAAGATATAGAGAACATTAATGTAAAATAAATAATTTTGATTATATAAAATTTGCAACCAAAATTAGAAGAAAACCAGAAAATTGGGGGAATAGGAGGGATGTGCAACAAGTTTCTTTGATTAAAAATCTCATTTCTCAAGCATGTTGAGAACTAAGTCAAATGTATAAAAATACAAGTCATTCCCCAATTCATAAATGGTCAAAGGACTATGAACAGGCAGTTTTCAGATGAAGAAATCAAAGCTATCTATCAACACTGGAAAAATTGCAAAAATCACTACTGATTAGAGAAAGGCAAATAAAAACAACTCTGAGTTCCTACCACACACCTTTCAAATTGGCAAAGATGAGAAAAAAGGAAAATGATAAATGTAGGAAAGGATGTGGAAAAACTGGGACACTATTAATATTGCACTATTGGTGGTGTTGTGAACTTATCCAATCATTCTAGAAAGCAGTTTGAAACTATGCCCAAAGGGCTATAAAACTGTGCATACTATGATCCAGCAACACCACTGCTAGGTCTATATCCCAGAGATCATAAAAAGGGAAAAAGATCTATTTATACAAAAATACTTATTGCAGTTCTTTTTGTGATGGCTAAGAATTGGAAATCAAAGGAATGTCCACCAACTGAGGAATGGCTTTAACAAGTTGTGATACATGATTGTGATAGAATATTAATATGCTATAAGAAGTGACAAGCAAGATGATTACAGAAAAACTCAGAATTACATGAATTTATGCAAAGTGAAATGATTAGAACAAACAAAACAGTGTACACAGTAAAAGCAATAGTGAATAATGAACAACTGTAAATGACTTATTCTCAGGAATGCAACGATTCAAGACAATTCCAAAGAATTGGTGATCAAAAAAGCTATTTGCCTACACAGAAAGGACTGAAATTTCTGGAATATGTACAAATATGAAAATATTTTTAAAACAAGTTCCTGGAAACCAGCTTAAGAACAACTAGATTAGATGATCTCCTACAATACTACAAGCAAAGTTTACTGCTAATTATATGCTGACAAATATTATATGCCCTTAAATGCATTTAAAAAAGGAGTTGGGGGGATTTAAATTATTTATATAAAATGTACTTTGAATTTAGGGGAGAATCATTTTAAGAATTTTCTAGTTTCAAGTTCATTCATCCCCTCAGTGCTCTATTTGGGGTGACTTTTAGGAAGGCTATCTATAATAGTCACTGCTACTTCTTGTTTGGCTCTCTCTTCTTAATTCTTTAAAGTTTGGATTTTGACTTCAGTGTTCAAACAAAACTGCTGGTACAGCTTTGTGATTTCATCATTGTAGGAGAAACTCCCAGCAGATAAATTCCTCACTGATAATAACTTCAATTCCTCCACAAGAGGAACAAAACAAACATAATTAAGTCTCCAAGTTCCAATGATAAATTTTTATTAACATAGTCAGATTGGCTCTCTGACAGACATACATTTCCAAAAATCAGGCCCATAAGACCTATAAAAGTTAGCATTCCACTGGCATAATCTTAGAAAATCCAGGATCATGAGGATACATTGCACTAGGATTTAACAAAGGTATTAATAATCAACAATATATGAATATAAATTATAGAGACTAAGAAGAAATTCTTACTTTTAAAATATTTTGTCTAGATAGCAATATAGGCAAATAACTTAATATACACACACAAAAGTTTTACAAGTCTTAAAGTACTATATAAAAGCAACCTATTTTTACTAATAATCATGTAAATCTATTAGTGATGGATTCATAACGTGAACATTTTCAAAACAATTCCATTGCTATTATATTTCTTAGATTAGTATTCCATAATTTATATAATTGCTATCAATTTGCACCCTATTCTCCTAAGTATTAATCCCTTAATTAGAAATAATATTGATTAAATGTTAATGAGATTACAGAAATTTATTTTTAATTCTTTAATATTAGAAAAAAAGTAAATATGGGGAAAGGAACAAAGTGATTCTTTGCAATTATTTCAAGTATACTAGAAACTAGTAATAGATGATGAAAAAAAATCATACCACAAAATGGCACTGGAAATATTAATGGGTCACGATTGTTTGTCAAAAATAGTCTTCCCTAACTACAATGTAATAACGATTTCTACTAAGGAAATGGAAGAAAATTAGATTTCATTTTTTAATTAGGAATTCAAAGAATTACTAAAAATTTGATATAAAAACTAATTCCATATGCAGTATAAGAAATAATGTTGCATAATTAATAATTAATTTCCAAAATCTTTCAAAATGATTGTCTACATATGCATTTAATTATCTCTCAAAAAAAAGATCAAATGTATTATCTCTATGAATATGATGTTGAACTACAGATCTAGTCCAAATTCCTCAACCAAATGCCTTCTGCTATCTTGACTTTGGCATTTCAAACTCAGCAAATCCAAAAAAAAGAACTCGTTTTATCACTATCATTCTGACAAAAAAAAAAAATCACATTTCTAAATTATATGATTTCTATTGGTGACATCATTTTCTTCCAGGTTTGCAGGTTCAAAAACAATGATGACAAGCATATATGCGTATTTCTAACTGTTCCCTAATCTTCATCTCTAATCAATTACAAGTTTTAACAGTTCTATCTTTAAAACATCTTCTGCACTTCTCTTCTCCATTCACATAGCCTCTATCATGATTCATCACTTTTTTACCAACTTTTGTTTGAACTACAGAAACAGCTTTCTAATCAATCTTCATACCTCTAGTCTTTCCCCTTCTTTTGCCCTGTAGCTGCCAAACCAAAAGTCTTAAAACATATCTAGGAGTAAGCTAGGTTGGGGCAGTGATTAGAGCACAGGCCCTGGAATCAGGAGGACATGAATTCGAAGCTAGCCTCAGACACTTAATAACTGCCTAGCTGTGTGACTCTGGGCAAGTCACTTAACCCCACTGCCTTAAATAAATAAAAAAAATTTTTAAATATATCTGACCATAAATCATCTCCTCACTCAAAAACATTATATTTTATTAGCAATAGGATAATATATAAAATCCTCACCTATCACTTAGAGCCCCACAAAACAGAAACTTACACATAATTTCCTGTCCTATTCCTAATCACACATAATCTACATTCTAGTCAAACAGGTTCATGACTCCATATTTTTCCGTTCCAATGTTGGAATGAAGTTTTTCCCTCATTCCCACCTGAAAGCCTGGCTACATTCCTTGAAGATACAATTTGATGCTGCCTACTTTCTTAATCACCTCAGTTTTGAGAACCCTTGAAATTACTTTGAATACTCTACTTCCTTGTGAATATATTATATTATCTCTACTAGAATAAGGGCAAAAACTATTCCATTTTTGACTCAGTATCTATTGAATATAGTACAATGTCTTGCATGTTTGTGACAAGCATGGTGGAGGTAACTAGAAGGGATGGTAGATACAGTGTTAGGTTTAGGAATCAGGAAGACCTGAGTTCAAATCCTGCCTCAAACACTTATGAGCTATTTAACCCTAAGTCCATATAACCTCTCTTAGCCTCAGTTTCCTTAACTATAAAAATGAGGATAATAACAACACCTTCTTCAGAGACTGTTAAGAGGATCAAATAAAATAACTTATATAAAGCAATTTGCAAACTTGAAAGCATATGAATAGCAAATGCTATTTTTCCACAGACAATAATTATGTTAAACTTAATTAGCAGAGTTAAACTGACAAATGTTCTGAATTAAAGGAAAATTTAACAAGTAAAATTTTTTGAAAATTTTAAGTCATTTTAAAAGTCAGGAATAAAAAAAGTCAGGAATAAATTTTGAATCTACTGCTACAATAATTAATATTATGGTATTATTTATATGTCCAGTCCTCATTTGTTCCTATTATTTGCTTAGTTTTACATGATATAAAAATCAATATTCTATCTATATAAAGTTATATATACTCATATTTACGAGTGACAAATACCTTTGAAATAAGTAGAGCAGATATATATTAGTATTCCCATTATATAACTCAGAAAACTGAATTGGGAATTTAAGTGAGTTGCTACTGGAAGCATCGCAAGTATATGCTAATTATGCTCTGGAATCACTACCAAAGTCTTATTCTACTGACATATGATGGCATGAAGGTTATCCATGGATTTGAAGGCCATGGCAGTAGAATATAAACACCTACCAAGGAGAATAGACTTTATGTACAGACTGGATGAAATTCTGGCTGTGGTCTGAAAACTTCAGCCACAACATCAATATCATCAGATTAAGTCTGCACTGATCTGCATCAATGTAAAATAATATTCAAACCAAGAGAATAAAAGAACCATAGGAAAGAATACATCAATACAGTGTGACCATTCGATATATAAGGATGGGGTCACTATGGTAGTATGAAAAGAAGCATTCTTTTTTTCCCAGCACAGCTCCTCTACAACAATCTAGACACCATTCAAGATTGGGAGAGCTAAGGTTTTTGTCATAGTTGTTGTTTTAATAACTTAGAAGAAAAGTTTACTTTCTGTATCTCTTAGAACTATAAAGGATTGGCAATTAACAAATTTCATCTTTAGCTACCTACTGGTCTGATTTTTTGAACGTGCTAGGTGTTCTGCATCACCAATGATAGATAAGAGATACAAAACAAGATTTAAGGGCAAAGTACTAAAAGAATTAACTGTTTACATTAAACATCTAACTAGGTAATAAATGACACGGCATAAACATATTACATTAATGACTTATCATGTCTTGCCTAGAATAGCACAAAATGAAAATAATTTCCAAGGTGGGGAAAAAAGAGACTTACTATTTAAAAGGTCAAAATTTATAAAAGATGGGGCAGCTAGGTGGCACAGAGGATAGACTCCGACCCTGGAGTCAGGAATATCTGAATTCAAATTCAGCCTCAGACATTTAATAATTACCTAGCTGTGTAGCCTTGGACAAGCCACTTAACCCCATTTGCCTTGCAAAAAAAAAAACCCCAAAAACCTAAAAAAAAAAACAAAATTTATAAAAGAAACATGTAAAGTGTTTATTCATCCTTGGAGTTATCTATTCTAGAGTGGTATTTCAGTAGAATTTTTCAATCTGAGCCTTTATTTACACAAGTGGGAAATGACGTTTCCTAATATAAAAACAAAGGTCTCAATAACAAGTGTAATTCAGTTGGCAACGAATGCTCTCTAAAATGGCCAGTGGCTCAAATTAGTGACTTCCCAAATATTAAAGATACTAATATTTACTTTTAGCATACATGGAAGAGATGGAAGAATTTGATGAAATGAGCAAACAACTTTTTTAGCTTTAAGAAATATTAAGAGCTCAAAAAGTAATCAGTGCCATTGTGAGTTGATGGCAAAGAAAAAAAGGGAGGGGGGAAAGAAGGGAAAAAATTAAAGATGGAGAAGATAAATAAATGAATATGCTGAGGAAAGTAATGATGCCTTATTCACAGGCTACTAATCCTTATATCAGAGAACACCTGGCAACTGAAAAATCTGATTTAGACTAAATCAAATATTAGTTTTCAATTAGTGAAAAGTTAACAACATGGAATAGTTAGTAGTTTTATTGCATTAGTTCCAATTGTTAGAAAAGGATGCCCAAGTAAAAACCAGATATGCTTTTATAAAATGATCATTCATTTTAAAATCAGGAACACAATAGAATAAAACATGCTTAAGATATTTAGAGTACTGAGGCAAATTTCAGTTCAGATCCTTATTCTATAAACATTAAAAATTCAGCTCTAATGAGTTATATATATGGTGCTTATTTACCCCCAAATAACTAAGTATCCTAAGTAACCTCACTTGCCTGGATTCATAATCATTTTTAATGGCTAAATGTTTTCAACTAAAGGCTAATTTTTTATACTAATACACTATAATAGTCCTAAAGAAAGGATGGATCAAACAACAAGTCACAGTAAGTCATTTTTCCAGCTCAGATCCAACTTAGTAAGACAAGCAGAGAAATCCATGGGTAATGAAGCAGAGACATGAGAAGTGAAGGCAGATAGTCTTTTCATGCTCAGGGGCAGAAAGAGGGCCAAGAAAGGAAACACCAGGATAGAGGAGCTCCCAGGGTATCACTGAATTGGCACTAATGCAAGATCCAGGATGAAGAAAAGTGGTCACATGAAAGCATGGATCTGCCCTAGGTGGATACCAAGTTAAAAACCAGTGCTGTGGCTCCAAACCCAGGAGAAAAGGAAAGAAACTTAAATTCTATCCTCCACCCCAACATATAAGTGAGATAACCAGGGCAGGAGACTCACTGCAAAGAGAAGTCAACAAGTACAGTACCTTCCACTGGACTATGGGGGCTGGGATGTGAAGTGTGGGGAGAAAATGACATGTGAACCTCACTCTTATTTGAACTAGTTAAAAGAAGAAAGAATATATACATACAAAGTTGAGTGGGAAAAGTCATCTTATGCCACAGGAAAGTAGGAGGGAAAAATATAAGGGAAAAAGGAAGAGGGAGAGAAAAGAAGATGTAGATTAAGGGAAGCACTAATCAGAAAACAGACTCTTAAAGAAGGAATGGGGGGGAAAAAGAAAAAATGTAAATGAATAGGACAGAAAAGAAATACATTGCATTTAAAAATGTAAATGGAATGAATAAACACATGAAATGGAAGAGGATAAGAGAATGGATTAGAAAACTGCATTGAACAATATGCATCAGAAAAAAATCAGAATTAAAATAAGAACCTGGAGCAAAAAAGACAAGCATGCCAATCATGATCTCACTCAAAAGAAAAAAAAAATCTAAATTGAAAGAGATAAATATGGAAATTGCATTTTGCTCAAAGGTACTTATAGACAATGAATTAATAACAAAACTGAACATATATGCATCATATGGCAATGCATTTAAATGTTTAAATCTAAAGTTAAATGAGTGATAGAAGGAAATAGACAGTAAAATTATATTAGAGAGGGATTTCAATTAGCCCCTTTCAGAAATAAAATAAAAAAGAGGTAAAAGAAATGAATAGAATTTTAGAAAATTTGGATATAATAGACTGGAGAATGCTAAATTGAAACTGAAAGGAATATACCTATTTCTCAGTTCTGTCTGACATTTATAAAAAAATTGACCCTATATTAGGGTTAAAAAAAAACTTTATAAGAAAATATAGAAAAATAGAAATATTAAATGAACTTTTCCCAACCAAATGAAATAAAAATCATCTTCAATAAAGGAAATTTAAAAATCAAATTAAAAATTATTTGGAAACTAAATAATTTAATGCTGAAGAATGGATGAGGAAAAAAAATATGACAATGGGGCAGCTATGTAGCACAGTGGATAGAGCACCAGCCCTGGAGTCAAAAGGATCCGAGTCCAAATCCAGTCTCAGATACTTAATAATTACCTAGCTGTGTGACCCTGGGCAAGTCATTTAACATACTGCCTTACAAAAAACTAAAAAAAAAAAAGACAACAAACCAGAATTTATGGGGTAGAGCTAAAGCACTACTTAGAAAAAATGTGTAATTCTAAACATTTTAATCAATAAAAAGAAAGAGCAGATCAATGATGCAAATAAAAAAGAATCTGACAAAAAAATAAAGAGAAACTGACAATTTAAAAAATCCCAATAAAAAGATAGCATAGATTTTATAGCAAGAAAACCAAATTACCAATATGAAAAACAAAAAATGGTCAATTTATAACCAATAAAGAAGAAATAAAAGTCATTCTTAGGAACCATTTTGCACAACAAAATACCAATAAAATTGATAATCTAAATGAAACAGATGAATATTTATAAAAACAAGAATTGTTCAGATTAACAGTATGTATGCAAGATGATGAAATACTCATATTTTAGAAAAATGGCTTAAACAAGCTATAAAGGAACACAGTTGAAAACACTCCACAACAAAAAAATTTTACATTTTTATTTAGAAAAGTGAAGAAATAATGTTTGTGGATAGGTCAAGCAATAAAACAAAATGACAATATTACCAAAATAAATGTATTTATTGGGGTGGAGCTAAGATGACTACAAGAGTGGATCTTGTCCTAGTTCTCTCATAAATCTTTGAAACTAAGGACTCTAACTAAACTTTCCAGAGACAGAACCCACAGAGGGACCCAATCAGGCAGTTCTCCTACTCAAGGTAACCTGGAAAAGAGCAGAAAGGCTCTGCTCCCCAGGGTCGGAGGGGCGGCCTGCCGGAGGGGTGGCCCGTCAGAGCCAAAGAACTTCAGCCTCCCGGAGGCAGCCCCAGGGTGCTGGGAGCCTCGGCTCACAGCAGTGGGGGGAGTCTCCTGAGCTGCACCTTGGGGAGCACCGGGCACAAAGTGGAGGAACAGCTGGGGACCTCTGCCATAAGTGAGCACATGAAACCCAGCCCTCAAAGCACACAGCAAGATGCATTCCAGATCCAGGAAACAGAAGAAGGCAGGAGCCCCTAAGCAGGAGCCCCCAGGGCATGAGCCCATTGATCCTAGAGAGGGGAGTGAAGAGAGAGAGACTGCAGAGCTCTTCTGTCCTCTGCCCCTGGAACAGGACTCTGGGGCTCTGACCACATTTAGATCCTGATGGAAGTCCAGCCCCCCCCAGAACAGCAGGGCCCCCCCCCACCTGACGCCGTCGGGGAGGGGGGAAGCTTGTAGTCATTTACAAACCAGGAGGGAGGACAGAGCCCCACACACTGAGACCCTTGTGGGAGTGCCCCAAAAGCTCAGGAAGCACCCCAAAAACAGGCTTAGACTGGGAAAATGAGCAAGCAGAGAAACAAGAGAAACACCATTGAGAAATACATTATCTATGAACCCAAGAAGGATCAATATACTCAGTCTGAAGATGAGGAAACACAAGCTCCTGTATCTAAAGACTCCAAGAAAAATAGAAATTGAGCTCAGGCTATGAGAGAGCTCAAAAAAGACTTTGAAAATCAAATGAGGGAGTTAGAAGAAAAACTGAGAAAAGAAAGGAGAGAGATGCAGGAAAAACATGAAAATGAAGTCAGCAGCCTAGTCAAGGAAATCCAAAAAAATGCTGAAGAAAATAGCATGCTAGAGGGTGGCTAGGTGGAGTAGTGGATAAAGCACCGGCCTTGGAGTCAGGAGTACCTAAGTTCAAATCCGGCCTCAGACACTTAATAATTACCTAGCTGTGTGGCCTTGGGCAAGCCACTTAACCCCGTCTGCCTTGCAAAAATACCTTAAAAAAAAAAAGAAAAAAAAAAAAGAAAATAGCATGCTAAAAACCAGCTTAGGTCAAATGGATAAAACAGTTCAAAAAGTTATTGAAGAGAAGAATGCTTTAAAAAGCAAAATTGGTCAGAAGGAAAAAAAGATAAGAAAACTCTCTGAGGAGAACAAATCCTTCAGACAAAGAATAGAGAGTATGATTTTTCTTTATTACAATGAGCTACTGCAATATAGAAGGGGGGAAGGCAAGGGGGAATGAGGGAATCTTTGCTCTCATCAGAGGTGGCTAGGAGAGGAAACAGCATATATACTCAATGGGGTATAGGCATCTGGAGTAAGAAGGGGAGACGGGGAAGGGGGGTGATGTGGGTGATGGAGGAGAGGATGGAACACAGGGGGAGAGTGGTCAGATATAACACATTTTCTTTTTTACTTCTTGCAAGGGGCTGGGATTGGATGGCCTATCCAGGACCATAGGGCCAGGTGGATGCTGGGCCTAAGGGGTGGTAATGAGGGCTCAGGGCCTCTTGGCCCCAGGGCCAGGGATCTGTCTGCTCTGCCACTCATTTACACTACAGCAGAGTCAGAGTGAAAGGAGAGAGAAAAATATAGTACAAGACAGTGGAGAAATACGAAAGGAGGGAGTTGCGATCAGCAATGGCAACGATGGAAAAGTATGCAAGTAACTTTTGCAATGGACTTATAAAGAATGTGACCGACTAGCAACAGAGTTGTTGGTGTTGGAACAAAGACTCAAGCACATTTTTTATTATAATTATTTTTGGGGGTGCAGGGCAAATGGGGCTGGGTGACCCACCTGGGGCCGCATAGCGGAGTGATCATTGGGTATCTGAGGCCATATTTGGACCCAGGTGCTCCTGGCTCAAGGGCCAATGCTCTGTCTGCCACCTAGCCACCCCTACTACTATTACTATTTTATTTTATTTGGGTTTTTTCTTTTTTCTTTTTTGGTTTTTGCAGGGCAGTGGGGTTCAGGTGGCTTGCATGTCACATGGCTGGGTGATTGTTGGGTGCACAAGGCCGGATGTGGGCTTGGGTGCTCATCCATCCATTGCACCACCTGACCATACCTACAATTAGTACTATTATTTTTTTATTTTAATTTTTTCCTCTCCCCTTTACTTTATTGCTCAAGTGAGTCTATATTTTTTTGGGGGGAAGGGGGTATTTTGTTTACTCTTAAACAAGAATATTTTATTAATGTATAAAAAACATTTGTACAAAATGAGAATAAATATTAAATATTTAAAAAATTGTATTTATTAAATGCTATACAAATCAAAATACTAAAGAAATGCATAATGATAATAGCTATTATCAATATAATGCTTACTATGTGCAAGGCACTATGACAAATACTTTATTATTATCTCATTTGATCTTCACAACCATTCTGGAAATAGGTGTTATTATCATTGCTTTATAGATGAGGAAACTGAGGCAAATAGGTTAAATGACTTGCCCTGGATACAATAGCTAGTCAGTGTCTGAGGCCATTTTTGAACAATTTGCTATATGTGATTGTAATGGGAGGCTATTAACAATGAAATTATTAAGAGAGAGAAGCATTCAAGACTTTGATATAAGCTAATGCAAACTGAAGAACTGGGGGGGGAAAAATATACCTGACAATTGTAACAATGTAAATGGGAATAATAATAAAATTAAAACTAATACAAAATGATAATAACCTTGACCCCAAAGATAAGATAAGAAAACCTATTTCCTCCCTTCTTTGAAGAAGTGGGGGAATATGAGTGAGGAATATTGCCAATAACATCAGATTTTTTTAGATGCTTTGATTAGTCTCACATATTTATTTTTTTTTAATTCTTAGTTATAAAAGTTACAGAGAGGCAACTAGGTGACGCAATGGATAAAGCACCAGCCTTGGAGGACCTGAGTTCGAATCCAACCTCAGACACTTAAAAATTGCCTAGCTGTGTGACCTTGGGCAAGTCATTCTTAACCTCATTACCTTAAATAAATAAAATTTTGAAAAAAGATAAATAAAAATAAAAGTTACAGAGGGAGATTTAACAATATAGATGAGGTTAAAAACAAAAGTTATCAAAAATATATTTTTAAAAAATAAAATAATGGAATAAATGGGAAAGATAGTTGCTTTAAAATAGAAGCCTCATGCTTATCCAATATAATTTTCAAGACAAAAGCAGGTTATAGAATGTAAAGAGGAAAATTTTTCTCTCAAGGAATATATTTTTCTTATGGAAGTTACTGATGATGATGATGATGATGGCAATAATGGCTAGCATTTATGCTAGGCAGGTAGCTAGGCAGCACAGTGGATAAACATCCAGCACTAGAATGAGCACATAGCACTGGATTCAGAAAGCTCCAAGTTCAAATCTCGCCTTAGAAATTTCTAGCTCTGTGATCCTGAACCAGTCATTTAGCCCTATTTGCCTTAGTTTCTCCTTTGTAAAATTAGCTAGAGGCAGAAATACAATCAAAATGGATGAACCACAACAATAACCAAATATACCAGGCACTGTGCTTAAGCTATTTACATATATCATCTCATTTGATCCTCACAAGCTGAAAGGTGGATGCTATTATAATTGTCACTTTACAGTTACAAATCGGGGGGGGGGGGGGCAGACAAAAGGTTAGGTGACTTAGTCAAGGTCACACATTTACTAAATACTAAATATCTGGCCCATATTTGAACTCATGCCTTCCTGATTCTAGGCTCAATATTCTATACACTAACTCATCTAGTTGTCTCTAGAGAGGTCTATTGTGATTATTTCAATTCATGCTTCACATAGGTGAAAAGTACTCCAGTGAGTACTTCAGAGCCTGCAAAGAAACTTAAAAAAAAAAAATGAGCTCTGATCCATGACCCTCACCAAAATTAATAACCAATCATTTTCAAATTCCAGAAGTAGTTTATTTTCACTTTCCTTGGTGAATGTTTATTTCAGAGTAAGATGGTCGGCAAAAGGGGTTAATTTAATTTGCTAATTTGTAGTTTAGTCGTTTTCAGTCATGACTCCATTACAAGGGTTTTCTTGGCAGATATTGAATTAGTTTGCCATTTCCTTCTCCAGCACATTTTTACAGAGGAGAAAACAGGCAAACAGGGTTAAGTGACTTACATAAGTAATAAGTGTCATATTTGAACTCAGAAAGTTGAATCTTCCAGACTTTAGAACCAGGTGCTCTATTCACTGAACCATCTCACTGTTGAAATTTTCTAACTAGAACCCTCTGAATGACAAAGGTAGTGAGGATTTGTTGTCACAACATTTAACTTTAAACTGCTTTCTATTTTTTAAAGAAATAGTACTATATTCAGAAACACCACAAAAAGAGCATTTCTCATACTGTCCTAATCCATTCATGTCATGCAATGATTACAAACACAAACTTGCAAGGCAACAGAAAAATGGATCAAATTTATAAGTGTAGGTTAATATTATTATTATTATTATTATTATTATTATTATTATTATTATTATTATTATTATTATAATAACTGAAAAGTTCCAATTATAAGAGTGAATCTATAAAACCTATAGGCACCAAGTATACTAAACTTTAAATTCTCTAACAAATTGATAAAATAAAAATAAAAGAAAGTATATAGCAGAAAACAACAAAAACTTACTGAACAGACAATATAATCAAAAAGGTATTAATGCCTATGAGTCTTAAAGAGATGAAAAGGTAGTGGAAAAATATTATTTGGATACTACCTGCTCAATTAAACTAGACAAAAAAAATGTCAAAATAGAGAACTTGATTTCCTTAGTCAAAAAGAACCACACTTAAACAAAAAAGTCATTTTTTGAAAAAGGAAATTATAAAGAGCATAGAAAGACTACATATATAAATTTTTTTTAATATTTTGTAGCCCTCTGTTAGAAAATAAAAGGATCATCATAAGATTGGTGTGTATGTTTGAAAAGCTACAGAAAGGAAATTTTTCCAATACTAAATCTCTAATCTTTATCTTAATATGCTTCACAAACATTTTCAGATACTCAAAACCTGTAATTTTTTTTGTTTAGGAAATTCAAGTACAGGGCGGCTAGGTGGCGTAGTGGATAAAGCATTGGCCCTGGAGTCAGGAGTACCTGGGTTCAAATCTGGTCTCAGACACTCAATAATTACCTAGCTGTGTGGCCTTGGGCAAGCCACTTAATTAACCCCGGTTGCCTTGCAAAAAAACATTAAAAAAAAAATTCAAGTACTAAAAAAAAAGCTATGTATTTATGGGCATCTTCCTTCTTTGACAGGTTCAAATTATAAAATCAAACAATAAGTATTTATTCAGCTCTTTTGGACCCTGCAACTGCTTTCAGATATACAAAAGACAATAGGGATACAGACTCAGCCCTCAAATAACTTACATTATTATAGCGAAAACAATACACACATATGTAGATATATTTTTTAAAATACATAAAAAGAAGATACAAGGATAAAGTAGGGTTAGGGAGGTACAAGTAACCTTGATAAATAATAAATCTTCAAAGACTGAAATGCATAAAAATAAATATTTGATTAACATGCTAATGAATCTACTGTTAAAAAAACTTAGTAATAGTTTATATAATTTTTATATATTTTATATAAGTTTATATAATTCTCCAAAAGGAACCAAAATAATTTAGCAATGTCTGTCAATTTATCATAAATGCAAACACAAGTTGCTACTAATAATAATTCACAGACGGTCCAAATAAAAAACCCACACACAAATTCTAGATAAGGTAGAAAGTCAACAAATTTACTCTATGTTCTACAGCTACTTTTTCTCTTTTCTATTACCATCGCCATCACCCTTATTTGCAAGTTAGTATTACCACTTCTCTAGACTATAGCAATAGCTTCTTTTTAAGTCTTTCTGCCTTTACTCTTTCCTTCTCCATTCTGATAGAGGCTCTTATCCTTCAAAATCTAAATTAACTGTCACCATCCACATAAAGGTGTCTCTGACTACTTGTCCCTCATCCCCAGATCTGACTCTGTATTTTTCATGTATTATTGTGATTGAAGACTATATAATCATTTGCATTTTTCAACAGGAATAACAAAACAATTTATTATATCTACTATATGCCCAACAAACTGTGCTAAATGAGAGGGATAAAAAGACAAAAATTAAACAGTGCTTGTTTTCAAGAAGTTTATATTTCAGGGAAGACATATACATACATCTAAATATATATGTGTATATATATATGTAGATATATATATACATATACACACATGCACACAGAGTAGATAGAGAGATAGAGAGAGACAGAGACAGAGATAGAGATAGAAATAAAGATAGAGATAGAGACACAGAATAAAAAAAGTAATTTAGGAAAAGAGAATACTATCAACTAGGAGTAGCAGGCCCAGCTTCACATAAATGTCTAAGTAGAGAAGAAGTGCATTTCACAAATGGGGAACCGTCAGTGCAAAGCACTAATCTAGAAAGAGGGTGCTGCATATGAGAAACATCAATGAGACCTGTGTGGCTAGTCTGTAAAGTGCCAGGAGTATAGGGCTATATAATGACACTGGAAAGCTAATTTAAAGGCAAGTTCTAAATGGTTCTGAAGTCAAATTGAGCTTGTATTTTATTCTAAAGGCAATAGGGATTCACTGGAGTTTACTGAGAAATGGACCGACATGGTCAGACAAGGACTTAGTAAAATCACTTGGGCCAACTATGGAAGATTAGAGATAATGCGGGGAATTAGGCCACTGCAATACTGTAGGTGGTGGCCACATGAATAGTCAGCAGGGGATGGATGCAAGAAATATTATGAAGGAACAAACCAATAATATTTGGCAAATGATTGAATTTATAGGTTTAAACAGTGGAATATAATGAAGTCTGTGAACTGAGTGACTGAAAGATGTCTTCAAGAGAAATAAAGGAAACTGGAAGACAAATGGATTTGGATGAATAGATAATTCTTTTCAAACACGTTCACTTTGAGATGTCTATGAGACCTATCTCTCTCTCTCTCTCTCTCTCTCTCTCTCTCTCTCTCTCTCTCTCTCTCTCTCTCTCTCCATAAATATATATATATATATATATATATATATATATATGTATATATATACATATATATGTATATATATATATATATATATATATATATATATATAAATAAAATTTGGTAATGTGAAAATGATGCTCAATTGGGTAAGACAGATCAAGAGGTAAAATACATATAAGTCATTCTAAGGGGCTACTTTGCCACACAGCCATAGTCATCTTTATTATGGATAGGCCAAATGCACTTTGGATAAACTATATGGTGAATCCTATACAAACCAGGATAGAAAACAATATCAATCTTTGGACCTGAAGAATTTTTTCATTCTCAAATGGACTATTTTTGTCTTGATCTCAG